>NC_081856.1:32695626-32900361 GCF_963259705.1 Myotis daubentonii | reverse complement strand
GCGTATTTTAAGAGTTTTACCACAATTAGAGGGTTTTGTTACAAGTATGTACTGGAACCATAAGGATTTTAACTCACACAAAAGACGCCAGAGACATTTCCCACCAGAAAAATGTAGGAAATAACCAAGCAGCATTAAAAACTCATGTGAATGCAGTGATTCCAAAATAATAATGGTTTTGCCAATGAAAAAGGGCTTCTATGGAAAGTGGCCTCACAGGGTGATCGGATCATAAATTCCTAACCGGGGAGGTCATGGTGGGTAGTCATACCCCAGGCATATAACGTTTTTAGGAAAAGATTTATTTTTGTCTTAAGCAAGCTCTGCCCATTGTTCTTGTTCATGTAGGTTAATACACCTTTGAAGAAAGCATGAACAGCCTCAAGAGAGCACATAATCTTGTTGGCTATTCTGTAATCCAATCTTGGCCTTGCTTCCTCCCACCTTTATTTAATCTTCCTTACATTCCCTCCTTAATTTCAAATTTATAAAAGAAACTGCAAAACTGTCATTTTCTGGAGCATTTGGGATATTGCTTCTTGGCAATTGTCATCAGTTTTGGCTCAAACAAATTCTTATAAAAATTCTCTACAGATTTAGACCTTTCTTACATCCACAGTACTGTTCAAGAGGAAAAACCACAGGCCCAAAATAGCAGCAGTCAGCTCGAAAGCCCATGATACCAAACCTAGATTTAATACCTGGTCTAACTGTAATTTTAACCTTTATTAGAAACATAATCAACCATCCTGGAATTTTCTGGTCAGGCACCAGTAAGGTAATCTTTCTAGTGGGCCTTCTTCAGCCTCCACAGGAAGAGGAGGCAATCTGTGTAACAAAAACCTTCCCCTCCTCGTCCTCCAGTGAAAGGATGTCCCAGCCGGAAAAGAATCCTTTCTTTTCTTTTGCTAACAACTCACTGGCCATGCCCTTCCTATAAAAACCTTCCATTTTATATAGTCCCTCAGAATACCCTTCTAGCTGCTAGATGGGTTGCAGTCTGATGTCTGAATAGCTTAATAAAACCAATTAGATCTCCCATGTGCCCTCTGGTAATACTCAGATGTTCTCAGTAATACTCATGTCCTCAAGGGTACCTGCACTGTTAATGGTATGCATAATGAGTTTTGCTAGGTGTGAAAAAAGAACAAATGAATATATCCTATATAATAAAAGGGTAATATGCAAATTGACTCTAACAGCAGAAGGACTGGGAATGACTGGTCACTATGACACACACTGACCACCAGGGGGCAGACGCTCAATGCAGGAGCTGCCCTCTGGTGGTCAGGGCGCTCTCACATGGGGAGCTCTGCTCAGCCACAAGCCAATCTGACGGCTGCCAGTACAGCGGTGGTGGTGGGAGCCTCTCTTGCCTCCTCAGCAGCACTAAGGATGTCCGACTACAGCTTAGGCCTGCTCCCCGCTGGCAAGTGGACATCCCCCGAAGGCTGCCGGGCTGCCAGAGGGATTTCTGACTGCCAGCTTAGGCCCAATTGCCTGGGGAACGGGCCTAAGCCAGCAGGTGTTCATCCCCTGAGAGGTCCCAGACTGCGAGAGGGCACAGGCCGGGCTGAGGGACCCTCCTGAGTGCACAAATTTTGTGCACCAGGCCTCTAGTGTATGTGTATACACACACACACACACACACACACACAGGATTGTTGCAATGACAAAGTATAAAATCTCAGCTGAATAATAAGGACGAATAAAGGAATGCGTGGACAAAGCACAGAGATTATAGGAGAGTAGAATCTGTCACCCAAAAGTATGTCTCTTCAGCATAAATTCTTTAGATTAAAAATTCTTTAAGAACAGGCTTTTTCATGTTCTGTAGTATATAACTAGACATACAGCATCTTTTCAGTCTCACTAATAATGAAATCACACCACAGGAAAAGTGAGCCTGGGTCCCAGCAACCCGAACTTGTTAGTGAAGTGAAGCTGCCACATCACTTTTCAAGAATGTGCTCAGCATAATGGCATAGTGAGTGTTGAACTGATACTTAGACATCTATAACACCGGCCAAAGGAAAAAACAACAACCCACCTATAACAATTATTTTAGGCGGGTTAAATGGAAGAAACAGCGGACATGGAAGAAACTCTGAAAACCAACTAGAAATGGCCCTTTGTCCTAGTAAAGGCCATTTCTATTTGTAAGGGAAATCTTCCTGTGTAAGTTGTTTCTCTCTAGTACCAGGAAAAGGGGGGTGACCTTATCTCTAGAAACTCTCATCAGGGGAGAAAGCAAGGACTTAAGTCTGCATAACAACCTTTCCCCTGTTTACTGTGCTTTTCCTGGTAACCTCCCATAACTGACTCCCCACCCCCAACATCATCTTTCGTCTTTAGCTGAAGGTGGTGTTTCAGGTGATGGCTTCTACCATTTTGGCAAGTTACTCAAGTGCTCCTGGGTCTCTCCCATGTTTACAAGAGGTATAAATGTTTTTAAACTCGAATTTGTTTTTCTCTTGCTAATCTGTCTCATGTCTATTTGATTATTAGACCAGCTGGAAGAACTTCGAAGGCTAAAAGGAAACTGCCCCCACTACCAAGATTGAAGAGGTGGATATAGTTAAAGTTGTAGATTAATTCATCCCTGGCTTCCTTTACTAAGCAGGAGACTAGATTTTCCATAAAGAATCAGATCAGGGATATAATATAATTTGAACCATCTTCCAAGATATAGGCTATCCCTTTTAATATGTGAAATGTTTTTGCTTGAGAATCAAATTCACAAGTTCACACCAAAGTCTGCATTTGTTTTTGTAAGAAGGAGGCATGGAAGAAGTGTTTTTAAAATTTACTGAAATGCATACTCTCAAATGCACATCCCCTAAACAAAGGCATCCAGCTATTTGCTGAAGTAATTGCTAGTTCAAGTTGGGTGGCCTTAAGCTTTTCATCTGAAAGTTCCAACTAGCTCTGATTCTGTACATCAAATAACATTTGGTGTGGGTATATATACACACATGTATGGATAACCAATTAACATTACATATGAAGCCACAATAGTATGCATTCCTTTATAATGAAAGACACAATTCACTGTTTTAAAAAAGAACAAAAATAAACAAACACAATAAAGACCCTTATCCTCAAGTTTAACTTTCTTGTGTAATTTGACAAAGGTCCAATATTATTTTTTTTGTTGTTCCTAAATGCCCCTGGGCTTCTTAAATAAAGTTAATAGTAGTTTTTGAAAATGTGATTATGTTCCCTCACAGGTAGTACATGATGGAAGAAATAGCCAATGGAGGTGGTACCATTGTGCTGATGAACAGATAAGAAAAACATTTCAAATTGTTTTAATGGCTTAATAAACTTATTTTTAAAAAATAACTAAAATTTATTCTAAATGAATGATATTGACTTGGTTGGGAAGAGGAGCTGAGATGAAATGGTAAGGAAAAAAGTAATTACTCGGTGTGTCATGGATCAAATTTACCTCTTATTTTTGTCTATCCGATTCTCCCTATTCAAGTAAATATCTGTGAGGCAGGCAAAAGAATTCAACCTACAGAGTGGGCTTTTTTGTTTGTTTTTGTCTTCTACAAACAGAATGTCTTTGCCCATTAATTCCTGAATGGATGTCTATAATCCTGGAGTTTGCCAAGATTGCAATACAGAACAAATAAATGAAATCTTGGATTTACATAAAAATATTTGTTAGGCCAGTTAGTTTTTCTAGAACCTCTTCACATCTGACAGCGTTCAGCAAATAGATTATGCCTCTGTTCAGTGAACTGGTCTCCACTTAATGATCTGTTTATTTAATGGAAGACTATTGTTCTTCCTAGGAAATGTGATATATCAAAATAATATTTGTTGAGACTAGCAAAGCACTTACCCTCAGTGGACATTAGCCAGTTCGCAGTAATGCGTGCAATAGGAGAAAACAGATACACCACATACTCAGACCTTGGGAGAGTCTCTGGTTCAACCCTTTCATTTTACATAGGAAGAAACTGAAACCTAGTAGAAGTGGCCTGCCAGAATGTGCACGAGTACTTATCAACTGCACTAGGACCAGCGCTCAAGTTTCAGATTCCACATCCAATCATCTTTCCTCCAGCTGATGAATATAACAAGAAGAGTACCCTTTTTTGCAACAGTTTAGCTTCATATAATCTCACAGGTTTATATCTCTCCAACATATTAGAGCATTAAACTTGATAATTAGAAATTAACACTATGAAAAGATTTGTTATTTTCCCACTCTGAATAAAGAATGTAGATAATTCAAATAAAGAATGTAGATAACTCAAATTTATATATACCCATCCTTTAGTCCTCAGACTATTCAAGGCATCATGTATATTGAGATTATAAATCAACATAGTGGGAAGAAAAAGTGTAATTGTTTACAGGGCTTTCAACTATTTCTTATTTATAAACATAATACATTTTCACATATTTTGGCTTGAACAGTAGAGATTATTGTATATATTTCATTAATTCCACTATACCTATAAAGTATTCAGATGAAATAATAATGTGCTATATATCTTATTCATAGGCTAAACATGCAAGATTTTAACTTTACAGTCTATTGTTATATTGTTACTAGAGGAAGACGGGTCTGGAAATAGGTTCTTCACAGTTTCCCAGGAAAAGAATTCAAGGGACACACGCGTAGGAGGATTTTAAGCGACAGTGGCCAGATTTATTAGAGTGCCCTTGAAAAGGCTGCCACACTCCACCAGGCACTTCCCAGGCAAGTGCAGCAGCAGAAGCTGGTCAACAGTGCTGATCCCAGATACACCACCCCAGATGGCTCAGCCGAGACCAGGTGATTCAGCTCCATCGCTCTGCGGAAGAAGTCTATCTTCCAGGGCAGCAGGCCTCCACTGGGCCCACCAGGCCCAGGAGGGTCGACAGGGCTTAGAGCTGCATCACTCTGGCACCTGAGGCTGCCTCATTCCCTATCTGCACATCCCCGGCCAAGGCTCCATGGTACCTGGGCACTGATCAGCACTGTACTCTTGTCCATGCGGCTATTAAAGAGAGACTGGGGCCTTTGTTACGCTTCCCTGTATTTCCTGGGGCTGGGGAGAGAGCAGGCTTTCTTTCAAACGATCCAATCTCTCTTCTGGCTTTTCCTGGGCTTGTATCCTTATCTATCTACCTTTTCCCCAGTTCTGTCTCTCCCCCCCTTATGGTCACCATTTGGGCTTTTAGTGCACATCCTCTTTGTGAAAGGACTCTGCCATGCCATTCCACCCTCCCCCACGCCCCTCTGTCCCCCCATCCCTGCCACCCACCTCCCAACCCCTCAATTTAGAAAGGTGGACTCCTGGAGTTGATTGTAAAGCATCTTTCCTGCCTACTCGGATGCCCAGAGTGACTGTCTTTCCCAGTTAATCTGGCTAGTTCCGTCTGTCCCCTTCCTTTTGTTAACCAGCTGCCTACGCTAACAATATGTTGTAGAGGGCGAACTTCACAGGCAACAGCTGTGAAAGATTTATGACTATAACCTTTGTACATTGCTTCATCAACTTTGGATACAAAATGAGGTCTCATTTTACATAATATTGCGATTAAAAGACCTAAGACACCATCCTCGATAAATTTTGGTTCTTCCTATTCTTATCTTTCCTGTGATGCACTGAACAGTCACCTGGGAGTGCTTACTAAGTCCTGGTCACTGTCCATATGCAGAGAGAAGACCAAATTATTCAGTCCATCCACCAGAGTCCCATATGTTGGTACTGTTGACAATGTGGCTTGCCGCATGGCGTCACTGTTGAAAGCAGTAGCTGCCCATAACCCCGATTTTCTTGCCTACTGCTGGCAATATCCAGGCACATTCTACCAAAATACATCACTGAAGCAATCTGATACAGTTTCTGCTCTCTACTGACAGATCTCGGGTCACCTGAGCATAATTCACAACCAAAACCAAAGTCCAGCAAAATCCTTTCCACTGAAAAGACAGCTGGTGACTGAGAAACACACCATGACACTCTATAGCAGTAGATTCTCACTGTGTCGTTTTCAGAGATGCAAAGCCTCTTGTCCCAGGGCTGAATATAACTTGGACCCTTCCACCAACATTACGGGCCAAAACCGCTAATATTCGGGCTCTTTCAGTTCACTCATGACCTGTCCATAGAGTTACTGTGAGTAGAACAGGCAGAGTCTTAATTCCAAGCTCATGGCATGTCTGGAAGTAGCATTTCCACACTGTAAGCCAGGCCATCAGTCCGGTGCCTCACTCCCGTCCTCTCAAAAGCCCACCCCAATACTGACTCACTTTTCATTGAGCCACAATTCTCCCTTCTCCTTCCTATGTTATTTGTTTTAGTTCATTTTTTAAATACTTTAATTTATAAATAACCCCAAGATGGTATTTTTTTTAATTTTGAAATTAATTTTAAAAAAGCCCCAAGATAGTTTTGGGGGGTTTGTTTCTGGTTTTTGTTTTATGAAATTATTTTAATTTGCCCATACCATTTCCTTTCCTACTGGATCATTCGTAATAGTATACAAATATAATATTCCAGTAATTATTTTCTCTTGCTCCTATAGCCCCCTTCATTTACATATCAATTTGTTGGTTCTCCTTATGGCAGAAAATGATTGTGGATTCTCAAAGTTTCCAAGCAGTCTTCTCTAAGGTGGCTTAAGGTCTATATCACTGAAGGGGAAAATAAGATATTTGGGGGGCTAGCTGTCTGAATCTGTGCCAGTAACCTGCATTCTGACGCACACTCTTGCTAGGGATAATTAACTCCATTCTTATCTGTGATGCCTGGCCTGCCTTGTAGAACCTGTTTCCGGGAATACTCCCATTTTACAGAGGCCATAAACCATGAACCATATAGTAGCACAACCCCTTGAGGGGGTTGGGAGCGCTGGCGCCAGACAGGCCTCTGAGTGTAATCTCACTTCCCCCATCCCAACTCATGGCGGGCGGCAAAGCCCGCGAAAAGTCAGGAAGCCTGATCCACATTTTGGGGACAAAGAAACTAAAGGGTATAAAGGGAAAGCTTGGTCCATATTCATCACTCAGTGTTTGGAGACTGACTCCTCTGAGTCATGGCACTAGTGCATCTGCAAATAAAGGCTACTTTTCTGAATATCCTTTGAGTGCCCAGCTGATTAATTCTCCTGTGCCACCTGGCAGCTTCTGTGCAACATCACTATAGGTTTCTAAGTGGCTGCCATTTTTTTTTAAAAAAAATGTTTTCATTGATTTTAGAGAGACAGTAAAGGAGAGGGAGAGAGAGAGAGAGAGAGAGAGAGAGAGAGAGAGAGAGAGAGAATAACATCAATGTGTGAGAGAAAGACATTAGTTGGTTGGTTCCGTATATGCCCCAACTGGAAATCAAACCTGCAACCCTGTGGTGTACAGGATGATGCTCCAAGCAACTGAACCACCCAGCCAGGACTAAGTGGTTGCCACTTTTAACAGAAATTTTGTTTTCCTTTTAAAAAGAGAAGAAAATATAATTCAATCTGTTAGCGTCTGTGCTATGAAAATAAAATAAAAAATTTATATCAGATAATTTATCTCATATGAGTCCATTCACAAATATGTTTAGGTTATTTGTCTCTGATATACTTTCTTGGAAATAAAATGAGCACAGAGACACAGTATATCTACCTTTAACACCACCCATTCAACTCCAAGCTCTTTTGCTTTCTTCAGTCAATATTAACTAATATTTATTATACACCTACTACATGTTTGACCTTATGATGCCCCCCAATGATACAAAAATAGAAAGACAGCCTCAGCCCTGAAAGTTCTCATGGTCTAGACAAAAACAGACATGCAAATCACATGTATAACAAGTAAGATACAAAGTATTATAGGAAGAGGGAGCTGATAATTACAAGATAAATAGGCATTGGTCAGGAGAGATAGTTGAGAAGGGATATTCCAAGAAAAGAAAAGAACATTTGCAAATGCAAATAAAAGGGAAGGACTGAACACAAAATGTGTAGTCACTTCCTACTTCTGTAGCAGGAAGTCTTGAGCAGAAACGTATGGACCACATCTTGACAGTGTTCTATATTATTATGCTAGTTTTGATTTTATCTCGTAGGGCGGTCATTCACAAATGGACAAAGGCTCTGGGGAGAAAATAGGAGAATCACATGGGAATCCTTTTCCAAAATACACATGGTTACCATATGTGTTTTGAAAAATGTCTCAGATGATTGATACAGCATCTCTTCCCTTCAACCTAATTTGAAAAATCACTACAGTGGATTATGAATATCCATTGAATTCTGAGCAAGAAAATGATTAAAGAGATTGCCTGATATTCAGAGTCTAAGACCTCCTTGGATATTGGGTATCACTTCTTGCCCAATTTCTACCTTTTAACTGTATTTAGCACTTTGGCCAATCCCCAGGATAGATCCCACTCTTCCATAACACATTACACAGTAATGCAAATATTTTTCAGAAAATTTCATAAGGAAGTGCAGAAAATAATTTGACGCATACAATAGAAACAACAAAGAATTCACATTAGATGTCTGTATTCCTCTCCACTGCCATTTTCTTACTCTTTACTTTTCCCCCCTATTTTCTAAAAAATCCCTTTTATCACCCTGAACAATTTTTACCCTCAACTTGTGCACCCCATTCAGAGACACAAAAACCCTACAGTCATGTATTTTTCTTCAATCATTTCCCTTCTTAGCCTCACCCCTCAATTTCTAAGTAGTCTACAACTTATTCAATCCTTTAATAGATAACAGGTTCTAATTGTGGAAATGTTTTCCTATGAGATATATATATATATGAAACAGCAGCATAATCATTAATATTTTCAAACATTTCTTGAGTTCCTACTATATGCCAGCTACTATCTAATTATATCTTAATTCACAGCTACTACCTAATTATATCTTTTAATCTCTAGTTCTCCAAATCTTAAGAATGTTCTCATAAGAGTGAAACATAATCATAAAAATACAGCCCTGGCCAGTTTGGCTCAGTGGATACAGCATCAACCCATGGGCCGAAGGATCCTGGGTTCAATTCTGGGCAAGAGCACATACCTTGTTGCAGCTGATCCTCAACCCTGGTTGGGGTGCATGCCAGAGGCAACCAATTGATCTCTCTCTCTCTCACACATAGATGTTTCTCTCCCTCTGTCTCTACCCTGTCCTTCCACTCTCTCTAAAAATCAATGGGAAAATATCCTCCGGTGAGGATTAACAAAACAACAACAAAATTTTTTTTTTTAATTATGGAAGAACTATTGTGTGCTTCTGAAAAAGCTTTTTCAAAGGATAGCCTTGCCCCTTGCATAGTTTTTTTTAAATGAAAATGTTGAGACTTCCATTGTCTCCTACCCTCCTGCCTAGAGATAAATGAAATGGGTATCTTTCCTGCCCTCCTGTCATAAAATAGCAGATCTCCCCTTTAATTATATACAGGCTTTCCATCCGTTTTTAAAGGAATAATTTAATCCCTTTCTACATATAGAAAATTTATCCAAAAAAAAAAATCAACAAGTGTAGTACATAAATAAGCACAGCAAAACAAAGGCATTTATCTAGCTGTAAGTATCTTCTCAATCAAGGGTAGGTGGTTGAAATTCTCCTCATGTCCTGTTTTCAAAATGTTGCACTGCTGTTTTTGAAACTAATTTGGTGAGCCTCAGTAGAGGACATAGAGAGAAACTGCATTTACTCTGAACTGCTTCCTGGAAAAATTGTTTTAGCCCTCCAACAATAAGAAATTACAGGAGGACATTGAATTACTCCCCACTCAAATTTAATGCTCCAGGTTGGAATGTTTTCCTACGAAATGTATTAATCTGAAGAATTCCATGTTAATATCTCCTCTTTATCAAGTCAAGTATTTGAATAATACATCAAAACTATATCTAAGAAAAACATGCTGTTCTAAAAAACTCCTTTTAGACGAAGAATACTTGAATGCAGTTGTATATTTTTTTCACAGGATTCAACTGTTTGAAGATAGCAGCTTTGATGAATAGGCAACAATTTCAGAAAAAATGGTTTATTTAAAACTAGATTTTTATGCTAGATCTTTTTGTTTTTGTTAAAATATTACACAGATTAAGATATTGTAATAATTTCATCATATCCAACAAACAAAGACAGTAGAGAAAAGAAGCTAGGCATTTTCATCAACACACCTTCCCATCCATTACAGACTTTCCCGCCTTCAGTCAGCTGGTGTATGTATAGTGGGGGTTGAAAGACCATATTTAAAATTCATTATAAATCAAAAACCTGACTGCACATGTGAATTGCTTTATTTAATACCACAAACTCTTTCTTTTTTTTTTTTTTGTATTTCAGAGAGGAAGGGAGAGGGAGAGATTGAAACACTAATGATGAGAGAATCATTGATTGGCTGTCTCCTGCCACTGGGGATTGAGCCTACAACCCTGGCATATGCCCTGGCTGGGAATCCAACTGTGACCTCCTGGTTCATAGGTCGACGCTCAACCACTGAGCCACACCTGCTGGGCCATACCACAAACTCTTATCTTTATCAGTGAAATAAGCACATAGTATATGTAAGGTGACACAACCTAAAGGATGCCCAGTTAAATTTTAATTCAGATAAACAGCAGAACAAATTTTACTATAAGTATACTCCAATGAAACATTTGGGACATAAGTTTTTTTAATATTTGCTGCAGCCTGTATTTTTCTGGCACATCTAAGTATATGAATAAAGCATCTTGTCTTTCAAGAAAAATAATTGGACCAAATGCAAACCTTATGCTGCTTTGATGTTTGCTGAGTCACTTATAAATTGAAGGCCCATCCCACTCACATCCTGGCATAAGGTGTTTATAATTAATTTTTAAAGTTTAGACCTAGAGATCTGAGTGTTCTCAAGGTTCATGGCATCTGAGCAACCAGGATACCATAGACTTCTGTATCGGTTTTAAACTCAAAACATTGACTAAGCAGGAGAATCTGGTAGTTCTAATCTCATGGTCTGTGCTCTGTTATGATTACTCATTACCACATTCCCGGTGAGTGCTACTGGAGACAGTTCCGTTTAAACAGCAGTGTTGAATTAATTTATCAAGTTTTCCAAACCCGCATAGCACACTGTCACTTACACATCTGATCATACTTTATTCTGCCCCTTAGCACAGCCCATTGTGCTTCTTGCTCCTGTAACACCTTCCCCTTGCCTGTATGCCTAGTCAAATGCTACGCTGAGCTACAATTGTTTTCCCTCTTCTGCGTTCTTTGAGCACTTTATCACATAATCAAATAAAGATGAAATACTTGTGAAGGTATGCATATAACTGGATGTACCTATATACATGCACACACAACTGCCACATTCTGCTAAAATCATTTAATATCCCCTCTTATTTTTCTCCCACTTGGGTGGTTTGCAGAGAGAGTATCTATCCAGTGTCTGTGAGCTTTAAAACATCAAGAAGCAAAGGAAAGGGGATATTATAAGGTGCAGTGAATTAGATCTGGGTCCCCTGTGAGGTTCCTTGAGAAATATGTCTAAAAGGACTAGTATTTTTTGTTTATTTGGTTTTTATTACAGTACTATTCCAAGATTATACCAAATAGGGACCCACATCTATAAAATTACATTGAGTTAACACCCTAATGATAACTAAAAGATAAACAGTCCTGGTGTATCTTATGGGTAAGGTACTAGCCTAAGTGTCTACATGTTCAATCTCACTTAATATCCAAGAAATTGGATAAAGTCCTTGCAACCACAAAACCAGCTCAAACTAGCTCTAACCTGTTTCTAACAAGATACTAAGTTGCTTTTCAGAGACAACAGACCAAAATCCCAAGTCATTCAACCAAAGCATGAGCAGAGGAGACAATTTTGACCTCCAGTTGCACTGGAACCAAGTTTTGCTCCGCCCCCCAAGGGAACAAAGGACTGGCCTGGGATGTGACTGGAATTTGAATACTAGAACCCGGTGTCCAGAAAGATCCAGTGCTGAAGCCCCTTACGTTATCTTATGGCCAAGTTCCAAAGCTCTCCAATCAAAACCGCTCCTGCCAGCACTTCTGCATTAGCCTAACTCACCTAAAACTCTGAACCCTGAATTGGGCACACACATTTGGGGCTTGCCTCCTGACTCTTTGCCAGCTGACTTCACAATAAAGCCTTTTCTTTTCTCAAAGCCGATGTCATAGTATTGGCTCCTGCGCACATCAGACAGCGAGTCCTTGCTGGGTAACTCACTTTCTATCTTCATTTTACAAATGAGGAAAATTAGGTTCAAAGAGGTATCATAAATTTCCAATAATCACATAGCTCTTCAGATTAATACAGGTGAAATACAAAGAGTTTACTATAATCCGGGCACTGAGATATATCCAAGGTGTCAAAACAGAAGGAGAAGAAAGAAAAGGAAAAGGAGGGGCAGGAGAGAAGTCCAGGGAAAAGAAAAGGGGGGAGAAGAGTAGGGAGAAAAGAACAGAAAGAAGAAGAGGAGGAAAAGGAAGAAGAGAGGGTCCTTGGCCTTCTATTCTATTAGGGATTCTATTAGGGATTATATATACATTATATATATATATATATATATATATATATATATATATATATATATATATATATAATGTATATATAATGTATATAATATATATATATAATGTATATAATATACATAACATATATGTGTTATATATATTATATATATATTTGTGTGTGTTTCTGTGTGTGAATATATATATAAATCTGTTTATATATTTATTTATGTATGCAAATAAAGTCATATACATAATCCTATATAATAAAAGCCTGATATGCAAATGGACTGAACAGCAGAATGACCAGTCGCTATGATGCGTACTGACAACCAGGGAGCAGATGCTCAATGCAGGAGCTGCCCCCAGCCCACAGGCCCCAGGCCAGCCAAGGCAGGTGCCCACAGAGGGAGGCAACTGGCGGTGGCAGCAGGGGGTGGGCCAGCGAGCGGGTGGCACCAGGCCAGCCAAGGCAGGTGCCAGTGGGGGCCCCCTCCATTGCCCCACTGGCCACCCCACAGTATGGCCCTGATTGTCAGCCAGGCCTAGGGACCCTACCTGTGCATGACTTCCGTGCACTGGACCTCTAGCATTGTATTAATATCATAAGAAAAAAAATAATAAATTTTATGGGACATGAGAAGGGAGATCAGGAGCAAAGATATATTCACAGGGGTGTCACAAAACAAGAATTGAAGAAGAATTTCCTAATATACTTAATATACAAGCTGGAAAGCATCAGTGCCCATATGAAGGTTTGTAATTGTGAAACCAAATAATGTGTTGATGACACTATAAGTCCAGTAAGGTGAAGCTAAAACAATCAAGAAGGACCTCACATGCAGATAAAGGGTCTTGCATTGTAGCATGGATGGGATTAGGAATGTAATACCTCATTATTCAACAATAAGTCTAAATGCCTCCATATAAAGTCCAAGCTCCCAAGTCTGATAATCAAAGCTTTGAAAAAAACTGGCCCAGATTTCCCTTTAAAACTTTATCTTCGAGCATTTCTATAAATAGGTCTCTCCAAATATATGCCTATTCATTCTTTCAGAAAATATGCCTGTATGCATTTGGCTGTCACTTTTTAATACAGACGTAGAACACACACACAAGATTTCTCCATTAAAGCTCAGCTTAAATTCCTCTTTCTCTACTTCTCTATTATTCAGTTACTAATGAGTAGTCCATTAAAACATGGTTTCAACAACTAATACCAGAATTTTTTTTTAGGAAAGTAATTATCTATGTAAAGAAATGACCTTAATGAGCTGCTTGGCAGTGGAAGATTAAACTCTTAGAGCACATTTTGGAAGATAAAGAGACAAAGATCTTACTTGTTCCTCAGATTCTACTTCCTTAACTGCCCTCTCCCCCAAACTTGTCATGTATTCCTCCCACGTACTCAAGAATATTCTAAGCTCCCCTTGGCTAACATTCGTCCACTGTATGTAATGGCCAGTTAACTGTGCAATCACACTCCCCACAAATAGTGAGACAGGGACTCTTTGAGGGCAGGAACTATACAATAATTACTACTGTTCCTATAGTGCCTGGAACATAGTAGGTCTTAAAAGATGCTCTGTGGTCCTGCCAGAGTGGCTCAGTTGGCTGAGCATCGTCCCATGCACCAGAAGGTTCTAATCAGGGAGTGTATGAAAGGCAACTGATTGATGTTTCTCTCTCACATCCATGTTTCTCTCTCTCTCTTTCTAATCATTTCCTCAGTTGAGGATTTTTTTAAAAAAAGATGCTCTGTGAATGAATGAACAAAAGGACAGGCAACAGTTTCATAGTTATACCTACTAGAATAGTGAAGGATCAATAATTCCTTGATAACAACATAGTAACTTGAAAATAATAATAGAGCTTAGAAAATTAACATACTTTCTTAGACAAGTCATATGTCAGATAAATATCATATTACCAACCCAAGTCATGTCACAAAGCAGAATTAATGACTTCAGTTGACATAAATAGGTCATGAAGGCAAATTAACTTTGAATCACTGTGGTTGCTAGTGACTGGACTGGGACTGTCTATAAAGTTCTACCTGGGGCGATAAGGTGCAAAGGATGTCACCAATTTGGCCTTTAGGTAGCAGAGGAATAAGCAGATGGAGGCTGTGCTCTGAACTTCAAGTGACACTGGGGACCCACAGAGATCAGTCATTGTCAGGCAGAAAGTTAAAAGTACTGAGAGAAATATGCCCTTGTCTCTTTAAGATTTTCATCAACACAGCCAGAGTCCCAGTCCTGCTACATGAATGTGATCATTATTTCTAATGACCTGTAAATAATTAAAGCAATCAATGTTAACTATGTTTTAATTTTTAAACTAAATCTTTTAACCCTTACTGAACTTTAGATTTTCATTCCCTTCATTTAGAAAATTATTCATTCGGTCATTCTTTTTTAAAAAAAAAAAAAATCCAATGTGTATTGAGTAACTATTATGCACCAGGCTCTAAGCACTGGGAATATGATGGCAAACAACACATACTTGGTTCTTACCCTCACCAAGCTTATAATCTAGCAGGAAGGACAGACACTGAACAAGTAATGAAAAACTGTGATAATTCTGAAGGAGTAGTACAGACAGCTGGAGAGTTTAGAGTACTGTGCTCTAATTTAACATTTAATTATAATTTCTGAGGAACTAAATAGGATGAATTACCTTTGGGAAACTCAGACAGTCCACCCAAGAGAAGTTGAAGGAAGCTATGCTAAATACATGTTATCTGCCAATCCTAGAGTTTAAGGGTAAAAAATTAAAAACAAAAATTTTTATCCTCATATGGATAATTTAGCTTCAGGATGTTTAGGAGAAAGGGGACAATTGGGTCAACTATTAAAGCTTCAAACCCTTATTTTATACCTAAAGAGAATTAAGACTCACTGTGGTCATACAAGGGGCCCAGGATTATATAACTCATAAGTAGTGCAGCTAAAACTCACTTCCAAGTGTTAATTAAGGCCTCGAAAGAACACTCCCTGTATATTACACAACTGAGAGGAAAGGCAGGTTAGTCACCCAATACCACCTTAGTTTACATCTCATGATCATTTTTTTAAATCATTATTATTTTTGTAGGGGCTTGGGCATGGTTATAGGTTTTCAGAATCTGGGGAATGGAGGTGAGAATATAGATGTTCCCAAAAAGGGGACTCTGAGAATATGGAAAGGAAAGAAGCCCCATGTATGACAATACTGTCGACTGGTGGAGAGAAATCCCTGTATTTCAGACAGGAGCTCTTCCACCTCCTCTGACCAGTGGTGACACGGAGGGTTGACAGGAAGAGTGGAAGATTGTAAGCTCCCTCATCATTTCTACCAGGCCTCTTCAGTATCCTCTCACATGGACTGCTGAGTTTCTCAGTTTTAGGTCAAGTGCGACTAAATATATATTTAGAATGATTTACCTTCTTTAAAAAAAACAAAAACTCTAGCATAAAATCTAAACAGGAACCTACTCTTTGTTACTCAAAAGCATTTTTGAAGACATCTCTGGCACTATTCCCTGCCTCCCACACACGTCCACCTCCACGGCCTCCTCAGGACACCCCGCTTTGGGAATTCTGGAGCACTGGAGGCTGCACCAGGGAGTGAGTTGGCTCATGGATGACCTATGTCATCATTTACCTTGTATTTTGCACCAATGGAGGCCTTCCTTTGATTGACTCATGCAGTCACTGGCTGCTTAATTCTTCACCCAGGATGACCCCCATTTATGACCCAGACTCTACTTCCTGGCAACAAAAGAAAACAAAGGATTAGCAGCTTAAAGAAGAGGTTTGCTTTGATGGCTTAATGTCGGAGGTGGTGTTCAATGCATGGGCAGTAGGGAAGTTTGGGGTCTTTTGTTCCTTGGTTTAATGTTTAACCTTCCCTTAATATCTCTTCTTTTACTGGGCTTTAAACTTTTCCCTTTGATCTTCTTGCTTCTTTTTTAGAGCTGAGGTGCCAGCTTCTGCCCACCCACCCAATTCATACTCCTCTCAGGAACTCCTCAGTACTGTCACCTCTTCAGCAAGGGACCCCCTCCCCCTCCCCAGATTGTCACCTTCCTGATTCACACCTCCAACATGCATCCCCATTCCTCAGTACTTGTGAGGGCTTTGTTCCAGGGAGAGGGCCATGCTTTTGTGAAGTTTCTCCCCAAAGCACACTTTACCACCCATCTTTCATTCCATACATCTTTCATCCAATACAAATTCAGGTGAGAAAATCACATGAAGCCTCCGCTTTAGGTACTTTGAGGAAATAACTAAGTTATTTCAGACCATAGAGCATTATCTGGTTCTCTGAAGCAAAACTGGGTACAAACTCCACCTTCATGGATGGCTACTTGTTTTTTTTTCACAAAGCATTTCCACAGATGTTATTTTATAACCCTGTGACATAGGCAGGCCAGAGAAGAAAAGGAAGCTAAGATTTGGAACAGTTGAGTGACTTACCAAGGCTAAGGCTGATATCCCTACATCAATTATTTTAAAAATGAAACATAGCACCCTGGCCGGTTTTCTCAATGCTTAGAGCATCGGCTCAAGGACTGAAGGGTCAAGGATGTGTACCTTGGGTGCAGGTTCCCCAACCCCAGTTGATGTGTCTCTCTCACATCAATGTTTCTCCCTCTCTCCCTCCCGCTCTTACCTCCCTTCCACTCTTTCTAGAAATCATGGAGGGAAAACATATTTTCAGGTGATGATTAAAAAAAAAAAGAAATATGGCAAAGCCAACTGGTATACAGCTACTGACTTGAGACTCCTAAGTGTCACCTCCACCTACTGCCCTCCGTCCTCCCCTGAGATGCTCCAATCCTTGCACAAAACCTGGCAATATAGGGTGGTAATCCTACATTATGGTCAACAGTTAGTTCTGATTGTGAACACCCAGTATCTATGATGTTAACTGTCCAGTGTCAACCTAGGGCCACTTTAAGCTAAATTTTCAGCTTTTTGGGGAAGGGGGCAGGATCCTGTGAGAAGTGTAAATTCCACCTGCAAATCAGTGCGAATGCAAACTTCTAATGAGGAAAATTTTTTATAAAAACATCTCCCCCGACCCCACTCACAGCAAGAGTCAAGGTTGGCATAGACAAGTATGCCTAGGCCTTTCTGCTGGGTACAGTTTTTTGTTCCTTAAAATTATGTCATTCTTTGGTGTCCACATGTTATTCGAGATTCGCCTTGCTATCTCCCACTCTACGTGGACCCTCAGCTTTCTCTCCTGTCCTCCATTAATATGTGCCTATTACAACTTGCTAGACTACCAGTGATGAGAGCTGCTCACAGGCTAATGTCAAGTCTAGCACGTGCTAACACATCTGAACTTGAACATTTCTGGCCTCTGATTATTTCCTTTACTGTTAGCTCAGCCAGGCTTTTAATAAGATTTAAGATTTAATCCAGCATATGTCAGGTGTTCGATATGAAGAGGGAGTTCTCTGAATAGCTGGTTCTCCATAATGCCAGAAACAGAAGTCTTTGACCCATAATTTTTCATTTTGTCCTTTCCTGGCTGCCAGACATGCCATATGCAAGTCTCAAGGAAAAAATGAACTTGCAAAATTGGCATAGAAAAGTCGAGTTACATTCCATGACAGTGCGTGGAAACGGACCCTAGGGGTGCATGGATGCAGGGGAGGCTGTGAAGTCACTGAAATTGCTATCATCTGGAAAAGATGATGTGGTCATCAGCCAGACACACGGTTTAGGCAAAGGAAAGTTTACACATTTATTAACTAAGATTTTCTTTAGAAAGAGAGAGGACTCTTTTACTTTATTTATGTATTTATTTATTTTTAAAGTTAGAGCAGCAGCTGCCATGGCAATTCTAGTCAAAGTACATTGCAGGGAGCTGGGACGGTGGCGGGCCTCAAGCCAAAATAGACTGGGAACCACTACTATAGGGGGAAATGCTAAATCTCATTTGGAAGCCTGAGACAGTTAGATTTCCCGCTTTGTGCCAGGGAATACGTGTTCCCCCAGGAGCTGAAAGAGACGTTCCCTCCAGCTCTGTCCACAGTCACCTTTTGGGGCAGATTTATTCTCAGCCGCAGGGAAAGCTCCAACTCCAGCCCCAGCCCCAGCTGCAAGGTATTCATTCTATTTGCCTGCCTGCTGGGAGATTTGTTTGTTAAAGTAGAATTTCATGCTCCAAATGAGTGGGGAAATCTCCTAAGGATTGGGGTAAAGCAGTGATATCTAAAAACCACCTCAATCAACAGGTATATATATAAAATATATTGGAGAAGTAAACACCAAGTAATTAATTATAGGATGGCAATTACACCAAAAAAACGACTGTAGCCCTGGCTGGTGTTGCTCAGTAGTTACAGCGTTGGCCTGAGCACAGAAGGGTTGCGAGTTGTATTCCGGTCAAGGGCATGGCCCCAGTTGGGGCAAATGCATGGGAGACAACCAATCTATGAGTCTCTCTCACATAGATGTTTCTCTCTCTCTCTTTTCTTTCTCTCCCCCCCCCCCACACCTTCCCTCCCTTCCACTCTCTAAAAATTGAGATAATTATCCTCACGTGAGGATTAACAACAACAATAACAAAAATCAGCTGTAAAACAAATACCACATTTGGATACTATTGCATGTTAAGATTCCTCGCAGGCACAAAGAAAAAAAAAAGGCTAATAAAGCTCCATTAGAGGAAAAATTCTAGCCCATCAGAGAGATAAATTCACAGTAATTCATTCATCCAAAAAATATTTATTGATCAACTACTATGTTTCAGTCACTGTTCTAACAAATTCATGAGTGAACGAAACAAATTTCTAGAGTTGGTAATATATTCCAATACATGTCTACGAATTTCTAATCATTTTTCTGCCCATTCCCTTTGTGGATTTCTCAGAACTTTGCCGTTCCCTATCCTGGATATATGCATGCCCTTGTGAATTCTACAGCCAAGAATAATTTCTGGAGGGTCTCACTCTACAAGTAACTAGACGGAGGAGGAAGGCCTTTATCCAGCTGGCATGGCTTTAGTGCCTGTGAGCTTACGTTCTCCCAAAAAAGATGATTCAGGATAACGATTCCGGCACATTATCTCATTAGGCCTCCTGATACTAAATGAAGAAGGCAGTTGAAAAATAACACTCCATTTCACAAGAGAGAAATCTGGGGCATGGAGAGGTTAAATAACTTCTCTAAATCAAACAGCCAGCAATCGGGCCTGGGACAAGGACGAAGATCTTTAAAATTCACATCACATTTTCCATGCCTTACATCGCCATGATTTTAGATTAAGTTAAAAGAATTCTGGCAATAATCAAGGATATACAAAGAGGAAATACAGAAATATTGGAGTTGCTATTTCAGAATGTTGCTAAAATTTGGATATTGTCAACACTAATCAAAGATACAAAAAAATTAATCGTTCACTTGGAAATGTGTCTGAAATTAATTCTTTTCTTCAGAGAAAGCTATAAGATTATATCTAAAAATGTTTATGTTCCAGCTGCCACTTTTTCTCCTGATACTGATAATACGGCAACAAACAAAACTCCCAGAAAGTATTTCACAATATTATGTTGCTATCTCAGTTTTTAAAACCCGAACTTGGAAAATAAAATGCATAAAGGAAAAGGCAGAGGGAAACCCATTTGTAAATAACCTGGAAACATGAAGAAAAAAGATCAAGCTGAAACGGGATATCCAGCTGTGTAAACACATTTCGATGCTTTTAAAAATCTCAAATTGATGGTATTCATAAGGCCTTCCCAGCGCCAAATCATATACTTCACATTAATTCTTCTGTGAATCCACATCCTTTCCACACTGCATCAGTCTAAGCTGTCTATTTCAGAGGGAAACACTTGAATTCCATGAATGTTTTTGCTTAATCAAGTGAACAGTGTAAACTGTTGTTCTTGGTCAGACACTCTACTCTTAAATAAAAATAAGATTTCTGAAGATGAAAGGTTTGAGGTGCAGGTGCTAAATATTTGCAAATACTTTCATTACTCCCAGAGATCTGAATTACAAGTGAAGGAGTTTCCGAAAAAGAGTGCTGAATTCCACTATTTGAAGGAAGAATGATTTTCTATCAGAAAAATAAAATAAAATTACTAGAAGAGACTTCCCAGAAGACTTCTTTAATGCACTGAAAGTCAGTAACGGATCTAGCCACATGATGAAACTCTCCTTTCAGTTAAATGAAAGTAATGGGAAGGAGAACCCACATGGTGTGTGGCACTGTAACAGGGGTTAAAGTAAACCTTCATTTGCAACCTTCATAACAAGGTTGGAAATACCCATTTTAATGAAATTGATTATAAGGCAGAATCTAACACCTCTCTCACTCCAACACCCTCGTTTGGTCAACAGGGACTTGCCAAATGGATACTAATCCATCAAACCCAGCAGAAAAGTCTTATTTGTAAATTGCAAAAATGTTAATCAGTTGGTCAAAACTACACCACAATTGAAGTCACCATGTTTATTTACTACAAATGCTGTGACTATCAAGCTTTTATTTTACCTGCTTAGGATGGAAGACTTCCCATCTCATGAGCCATTAAATCCATGCTGGCACATTAAACAAATGTGCTCTATAAAAGTAACCATTTTCTTGACCACACAAAGGTCAGATCTTAGCATTCTAAGATCTAACAAATAAAAATGCACAGTACTTAGTTAAATTTGGATTTCCAATAAACAATGAATATTTTTTTTAGTACTACTCATTGTTTATTGGAAATCCAAATTTAAGTATGTGTACTGTATTTTATCTGACAACATGCTCAAGGCACCATAGGAACCAGTACTTATGGCTATAATGTGAGACACTGAGCTGAATCTATTCATGCCCAAATTGTATTTTCTTAAGTTAATGAAAACTCAACTTTCCTCCTTGTTTTCTTTAGATTTGTGATCAAGGTGGAGTGTAGGATGATTTAGGTGACTGCCATTTGACAAGTATAGTGAATACTTTTTTAAAAGTTCAATTTTTTTTTAATTAAGGATGAAGCTACATTTCTTCTAAACTGTTAAGTCTTTTTAAATGCAGCTTTAAGACTAATTTAAGACTATTATTTTACAAAAAAAGGATAGTGTTAATGAAATCTATTATCTTCTCAAAGGCATAAAAAAGATTTATTAAAATTTTTGAAATAATAAAAAAAGCACGGGCAATAGGGTAGGGAAGACCTGCGGGGAATGGGTAGAGGCTGGGGGGCGGGGGGTGGTATACGGGGGGTGGGGGGGAGAGAATGGGAGATATCTGTAATACTATCAACAACAAAAAATATATTTAAAAAATGCAAAATAAAAACAGAGGGCAAGAATATTTGTAATGTGTTGGTATTGATCAAATAAAATCTAAAAGTTTATGCCAGCTCTAAGGGGCAGACGATTATTGAAAATAAGGTTAGTTGCATTTGTTTATACAAGGTTTTGCCACGTTATGTATAGCTGGCCCTTGAACAATGTGAGGGTTAGGGTGGCTGACCCCCTCTCCCCCACTGTTGAAACCCGCTTATAACTTTTGACTCCTACAAAACTTAATTACATTTGGCCCTTCACATTGGAGCAATGCAACCAACTACAATTTTCCATCTGTGGTTGAAATCCACGGTTTGGAAACCGAGGTTGAAAATACAAAAACATTCTTTTACACCTGCAGTTGGTTGAATTCATGTATGTAAAACTCTCAGATACAAAGGGGCCAACTGTATTTATTGAAAAAAAATCCACAGGTAAGTGAACCCAAGCTGTTCAACCTTATATTGTTCACAGGTAAACTGTATTCCTTTCTTTCTTTCTTAAATATATATATATATTTTATTGATTTCAGAGAGGAAAGGAGAGGGAGGGAGAGAGATAGAAACATCAATGAGGGCAATCACACTCTCCCACACATGCAGGTTGCTCAACCATGCACGTAACTTGGTTTAAAAAAATCAAGGCCTAGCCTTTTAGACATAGTCACATATAATTTAAATTGTGGTGATGATTTTTGTCTGATAATGTGAGTTAGACTAAGTAGATGATTATGTAAAGCCTTTTCCAATTACGGTTCTGTAATGAATATATAAATAGTGAACTTAATCAGTGGGGTGTTTTCTCTGCTTATAAAACAATGAGCAAACTGATGTAACAAACAAACTCCAGAAGACATCCCCAAGATAGTGGTATAGGAAACTCCAGCCTCCCTCGCCCTACAAAAATAAACATGTAGACAGCTATCCAAGAAGGAAAACAGCTCTGGGAGAGCTCAGAAGTCTGCCTCAGAAATTTCCAGCACACAGCAGAACACAACACCTGAGAACAACCGCGCAAAAAGAGAAGGAGGAACTTCATTTCCCCTGCCCGTGCCCCCAGGCCCGCGCTGCTCAGGGCCAAGAGCAAGCTTCCAGCTAGAAAGGTTTCCTTCACTGGGAAAACCACAGCAGGTGAAGGAAGCCTTTCAGAACCAGCTTTGGGCTTGGTTTCACCGCCTCGGGGACCAGCACAGCTGAGCCTTAGACAGACAGACAGACAGACAGACAGACAGACAGACAGACAGACAGACAGCGGGGACAAGATGGGAGAGAGAGCAGGGCTCCAGGGTGGGCCACACACAGGCAGGGACCGCGCTTCGCTCACCTGCTCTGCAACGACCCAGCCGCCTTCATCACGGCAGCGGCCAATGGGCCAGCACAGCCGCCCGGCCCGCGTGCGGACCTGCATCTTGCCCACGTCCACAGAGGCCAGCCGTCTGAGTCTTTCCCAGCTTCCTCCTCTGCCCCGACCCCAGCGCGGGGTCCACACTGCAGCCATGACCTGGCTTCTGCGACTGCGCAAATGCGAGACACCCCGCCTAGAACTGCGCGGCTGTCCCCCATCATCGCCGCGCGCATGCCCATGGCTAAGACCTCTAATGGTGCCCCAGTGCGCCATCGCTTGTCCAGCGCCATACTTGGGTTGTGCAACCATGTGCGAGCGCTTCCGAGGCGAGACTCTGCAACTACAAGCGTGCACCCCAACAGCCAAGGCTCCCACAGCTGCTTGCTGGCCCAGTTCCTTCCTGTCTCCTGATACTGGCCTATTCCGCTGGGCTCACCTGCCCCAACAGCATCCCGCTGTGCACCTGCAACCCTCAAGTTGCAGCCCTGCAATGAGACCCCACGACCATGCACATGGCCCATGGGGAGACACTGTGGCCACAGGAGTGCATTCTGACAGCCAGAGCCCTCACAGCAGCTAGCGGAACCTCATTTGGCCCTGACCTACTTGCTGGTCCTGCTGGTTGGCCACTACTGTGTCTGCCACTGGCCTCTGCCATCACCCAAGTACCTCCAGGTGCTCCTCAAAGCTGAGTGTGTGCATACCGCCAGTTCTGACCCATGATTAAGTGGGATATATGTATCCCTGAAATGCAAGGATGTTTCTGCATCCACAAACCAATAACTACTATATACCACATTCAGATAATAGAAGACAAAAATCATATTGTTTCAGATGCAGGAAAAGCATCTTACAAAATTCAACATCCTTTCAAGATAAAAACTCTCAATAAATTGGCTATCGAAGTAATATATCTCAACAAAATAAAGGCCGTATATGACAATGCACAACTAACGTCATACTCTAACAGTGAAAGTATTGGAACACTCTGACTCCAAAAGCCCGAGAGAGTAAACTTAGTAAACACCCAACTATTCTGCTTCCTTAAAAAAAAAAAATAGCAAATTGATGTCCACAGCCTCCTGTATGTTTCTGTGAATTTTCATAAGGAATGTCTTTGGTAATATAATAATAATAATAATACAAATTTTTAGATATTACTACACACTTTTCACCATCCTCCCCAACATCTCCTCCATCTTCTACTTCTTCTTCTTCTTCTTTTTTTATCAGTGAGGAAGGGAGAGGGAGAGAAAGAAACATCAATGATGAGAGAAAATCAATGCTCGGCTGCCTCCTGCATGCCCCCTACTCGAAATTGAGCCCACAATCCGGACATGTGCCCTTGATTGGATTCGAACCTGGGACCCTTCAGTCTGCAGCTCTATCCACTGAGCCAAACCAGATAGGGGCTCCATCTTCTACTTCTAGCCCCAAGTTGTCTTTGAATATTAATGACAGTAATTTATAAATTTTGTATTTTAACATTGCAAAATTTAGCTCAAGCTTATCCATAATGTTTTCCCTGAATATTACTCTCTCTTTCCCCCAATAACTTGCTTAGTAATGAGCTTTTTCACATAATGACATGCTCAACTCCCAGAGGAGATAACCCTGTTATAAAACACCCCCTAACACTTTAGGAAGTGGAATAGGATAGTGAGCAAAACAATAACCAGGAGTGTAGGCAGCTGATTGCTGGACATGTTTCTGCCTCTAACTACATACTTGACTTTGAATAAGTTAATTGAACGTTCTAGTTTACCAGGATTTGTTCTCTATTATAGCTTTTCTCCAGGAAACAACAGAGTTCTTGTCTTTTACAAGTTTCCTTTACAAAGTGACAACTGATTGGTAGATCCAGTTCCGCACCGATTTATCTTTCCCCTGTAAAATGTGTAATTATCAATGACTATAAATCAAATAAGAAACATTGAACATATGTAATTAAGCTTCTTTTCTATGAAATGATTTAAATACAAAATAAAAGTATGAGGGAAATTTAAAAATTAGTTGAAAATATTTGTAAAAATATTATAATTTCTAATAAGTTGTAGTTTACCAATTTTCAAAAGCAGTTCTCATTTTCAAATTGGTAGATACAAACTGTTCAGTGAGGAAAAATTCCAAGGTTGATTAAAATACAACGAAATTAATTTTTATGTCTAATGTATCATTCAGTTCAAATGCAATTAGTTTTTAAACTACACCATGAATTGGTCTTGCTGCTTTAAAATTCAAATTATTATGCTATTTAATTTTTTAAGCAATCTTTATTAATTTCACAAACTCAAGATCACTGACTCATTCAAAGTATTTTTAAATCCATACATTTTAAAGCTCATATTTAACTTCTTAAAATATTCTCTGTGGTATAATCTCCAGAAATAACTCAGATCCCTTTTTCTACTTTAGTAAATGGGTCTGTTATTCCATATGTCACCATACAGATGACAGAAATGTAAAGACGAATAAAATATAGTGCCTGACTTAAGGAGTTTACAATCAAGTGGGGGGAAATACGCAAACAAACAGTGAAAACTCGGAAGACTTAATGAACAAACAATAACAATTAAGAAGACGTAATTCATTTAATAAGTATTTGTTGACCACTTAGCATTTGCCACTCACTGTTTTAAGTGCTAAAGAAATAGCAGTGAACAAAATCAAACAAACACCAAGCAACACCACCAAAATCCTCTGCCCTCACAGAGCTTACATTATCACCAAGAGAGAGAGAAACGACAACAAAAAAGTAAAAGACACCATATGTCAAATGTTGGCAAATGCGGTAGAGTCAAACAAAACAGAAAAGTGGGCATGGAGCTTTGGGAAGGTCAAGGAAAGCAATGAAAGGGTCACATTTGCACAAAGACCTGAAATGAGCAGGGAACCAGCAAAGGCAATGACCCTGAGGCAGACGCATTCCTGGTTTGAAGAAAAGGCTTATGTGGCTGGAGTGGGTTGAGCAAAAGGGGAGATTAGCAAGAGATGAAGCCAGTGAAGTAATGGGGGTTCATAGCAAGGGTTCCTTTATGTGATGGAAAATGTATTAGCTATCTATTGCTGCATAAAAAAATTATCCCAATACTTAGCAGCTTAACTCAATAAATATGTATTATCTCACACAGATTCTGTGGGTCAGATACCCAATAAATTTTTAGCTGGGTGTTCAAGTTCTCTCAAGAAGCTGCAGTCAGATGTCTGAAGGGACTACAGTCATCCGAAGCATTGACTGGGACTGGAGGATCCATTCCCAGGTTGGCTCACTCACATGCCTGGCAGCATTGCTGGCTGTTGTTAGAGGCCTAGTTCCTCACCACATGGACCTCTCCATAGGGAGACTTGAGTGTCCTTACAAGGCAGCTGTTCTTCCAGGCGAGAGAGAGAGAGAACATGATCTATGAGAGAGCAAAGCAGAAGCCACTAGGTCTTTTCTGAGCTGCTCTCAGAAGTCACACAATGTCATTTGTACAATGTCCTGTTGGTTATATAGGTCAATACTATTCACTGTTGGAGGAAACTACATAAGGACATATTATACCAGGAGACAAGAATCATGGGGGCCATATTGTAGGCTGCTACATCAGTAAAAAATTGGGATTCGTTCTGAATAAGATACATGTTTTCAGAAGATTTTGAGCATAGTGTTGATGTAACTTAAGTTTTGAAAGGATTTCAATAGCTTCTGGGTTGAGAATGGATGGTAATGGGGTAACGATAGAACCCAAGAGGTCAGTAAGGGGGCTTTTACAATCATATATGCAAGATGGCATATTAGATGGTAATAGGGATTTGAGGGTTGGAAATAATAAGGTAGGGTCATATTTGGAATCTGGAGATGTTTTGAAGATCTTATAGGATTTGCTGATGAATTTTATGTGGACTATTTAAAAAAAAAAGGAGTCAAGATGAAGCAAGATTTTTAACCAGAAATATATTTGGTGCAATAGTAATACTTATTTGGTATTTCAATGGGTATTTCTGGAATACAGAGGCTAGCTACTCAGTCTAGGGAAGTCAGAAAAGTCCTCCAGGAAGATAACTCTGAACTTAATGGATAAAAAGTTAAGAGATGAGCACTAAAGGCAGAAATAAACAAAACAAAACAAAAAGCCAGAAGGGAAAAATCTTATATGGTGTTCATGCCAAGAAACAAAGTCATTCTATGCTGCTCAGGGGCCTATTATAAGCCATTTGGGTGGAGGACACTTTGATATGAAATATATCTTTTCTATTAGTGCAATTAACAAATCTTTTATTTATTACACACTTACCAGGCATTCTACTAGCCACTGAGAATACAATGATAAACAAGTGTTTTGGTTCTACACTCATGGAGATGACAGTCTAATGTCAGAGAGAGACTTTATTTCTTTTTTGCTGCAAAAAGCTTTATTGTTTCTATTTGGTCCCATGCATGGGAGAGGGCTTCAGGGTGGATAAAAGAATGGCTAGTAGTTTCAGGGAGAGGCTCAGGCAAAAGCCAGACACTAGGGCAGTGATGGCGAACCTTTTGAGCTCGGCGTGTCAGCATTTCGAAAAACCCTAACTTAACTCTGGTGCCGTGTCACATATAGAAATTTTTCGATATTTGCAACCATAGTAAAACAAAAACTTATATTTTTTGATATTTATTTTATATATTTAAATGCCATTTAACTAAGAAAAGTCAACCAAAAAAATGAGTTCACGTGTCATAGGTTCGCCATCACTGCACTAGGGGGATGTAGAGGGGCCCCTCAAAGGCCCCTAGGCTCCAAAGGCTCCTAGTCGCACTGGAGCAGTGGTTCTCAACCTTCTGGCCCTTTAAATACAGTTCTTCATGTTGTGACCCAACCATAAAATTATTTTCGTTGCTACTTCATAACTGTAATGTTGCTACTGTTATGAATAGTCATGTAAATATCTGATATGCAGGATGGTCTTAGGCGACTCCTGTGAAAGGGTCGTTCCACCTCCAAAGGGGTCGCGACCCACAGGTTGAGAACCGCTGCACTGGAGGGTGAGCCTTTCAAAGAGACACTCGCCCAGCCCAGCCTGGGGGCCGCCAGCCTGCAGAGGTGAGTCAGGTGCCACCCATCTTCTTGATGAGCTTCACCTCCTCACCCCGGAAGTGGTTCTCCAGGAAGTCACAGAGCTGAGGGTCTGCGCGGGTAGAACCAGGGCCTACAGCTCAAGGGCCTGGTTCAGGTTCCTCTCCAAGGCCAGGGCGGCTTTCATGGCCCCCTGAGTTTTGCCCACTCGTCCTGGGGAGGCTCCTGCACGCCCTGGAAGACGCCACTGCACTGTTTTTGCAACTTTCAGAGACGCTCAGGGCCCTGGCGCTCAGCGCCCTCGAGCTTCTTCTCCAACTCGAGGAAGAAGGGGCCCGGTCCTCCAGAGCCACGTCGTCGCGGTGGGAATAGAAGCCCAGAGAGAGGTAGGTGTGGGGCCCCCCAGATGCAGGCTGCCAGGCGGTTGACCGTAGCCCCCACCTCGGTGGAACAATTCTGGCAGATTAGGGAGCTTGTGGTTGTCCGGAAATCAGGAGTTAAGGTAGAAAACAAACAGGTGTGTTGGCTGGTCTCGGAGGTGGTGCTGAACGTGGTGACTGGATAGGACGCAGGAGGGTGGTCGGAGGCTGGAAGGAGGGGTGTCCCTGGGTCTGTTCCGTCCAAACACGGTTAAGCAAGAGACAGATCCGCAAGGGACACTGTCCAGAGAAAAAAACTCAAAATAAATAATAAAAAATGTAAAATTACACATGTGCTCACTGCTTCAAAGGCCGGAAGCGTGGTGTCATTAAAATAAATAGCAGGACAAAGGAACATCATGAAAGACATCAGGGAACTGTTGTTCCTGAGGAAGTGACGCCTAGACTGAAATTTAAAGAAAGATACGGAGATGGGGAAATGAAAAATTGTGAGTGGTGCAAGGAAAAGCGTTTGAAAATGAGAGGACAGCGTATGCAAAGTCTTGTACTAGATGAGACTATGGAATGTTTGTGGAAGAAAGAAATTTCAGAGGATGAAAGGGAGGGGTAGAAGGATGGACCAAGAGGAGGTTGAGGAGGAAGTTAGGGGCCACACCATCTCAGGCACGGACGGCTATGCTAAAGACTTCACCTGTATTTTAAGAAGCACAGGAGGGCAAAGAAAGCATTTTGACAAAGAGGTGTAGGAGTGGAGGGTTGGGGGAAGGCATGAGAAGACTGGATTTTTAAAGAAACTGGTTGTCTACGGAAAACAGAATGTAAAAGGGCTAGAGAAGATGTGCGAAGACGAGTTAGGAGACCTAGGGAAGTTGAGGTTATTTCTAAATAAGGTGCTGACAGTGGAGATGAGGTGATTCGAGGTCATCAGAAGCGACTTCAAAGGTTTTTAAAAAAATAGAAAAGGAGATAGAGCTATTAGCAGTGGTGGCTCCAGAATTTCTTTAAAAATACTTAATTTTTTTTTTTAAGTTAGAAATATGGATGGAAAGAACTTCTCTTAAAAATATTTTTGCTTAGCCAGAATACCATTTGTAATTCGGCGGTGTACTTATACAAGTGTATGATTTGGGAAAGCGATTAAGAACCTGACTGGGAGGTTAAATCACACTCAATGTTTGATAAAATGTCACTACTTAACACCACAATTCTGACAAACAAACTCCATTCACACTGAAAAGAAAGCAAAAGGACCTGTGCTTTAGGGCTGGGTTGTGTGATATATGTCTCATCCATACGTAAACCTGATGCAACTGATCTACTTTCAATAAATCACGGTTTCCTTACATATCCAATAATAGAAATAGATTTCTATTACTTCACCCACAGCTTCCCTTAGCCATTATTGGGCATGTTGGGAGAGGTAGTTATTGATATTCCAAATAAAATCTGGGACCACAGTCAGAATACATAATTCATTAATTTCGGTGTTGCAAAACTTTTGAACTGCTCATTTTCTCGTGTCACTTGCTGCTACTGATCTGGCCCTTCCCGCTTGGGGATTGTCATCTCTTGTAACTTGGAGTGATATGTAAAAGCCACCTAGTTAAAGCAAAATGCTAGCACAGATTAATATAACTCTGGCAGGAAAAAAAGATATTATTTGTCATTAATTGAAATCATTTGATATGTTTCCTTCTACCTGACAAGAAAGGGAGATACTGGAGAATATGTTCTTTGCTGGTTGCTTCCTTTATTAATTGATGAGCACAGGGCTGCAAGACAAAAAGAGCTGATGAAATTAAATTATCCTATATAAGGAAAAGGGAGGCATGAAAGACATACCACCAGAGATAAAAAGACTCTCAGAGACTGTGTGTATAAAACGGAGGGTCAAAACAGGCCAAAGCTGAGATGTGGCTTTGAAAGGAAAGCAGACTGAGAAGGAACATTTTGGAATTAAGGCTGTGTGCCCGGTGTGTAAAGCCTCCTTGGACTCTTCCACAACTTTTTCAGTAAAATATTTAACTCTAACGAATGCCTTTTGGTACTGTTTTTGGGGGGAGTGGGAGGGGGGATAAAATGTTGGTTCTTGCTCCAAGCAAGTCTTGCACAGGCAAGAATAGCCCAGAGCCTTTCCTGGGCCCCCGCCTACATTTGAGATCATCTCTTTATCTGATGAAGAAAACCATTTCCTATTTCCCTATGTTTCTGTTTAGATATTGGATTCTTTTGACCTATTTGTTTTCCTCAATTCTTAATTCCAGTTACCCTTCTGCCTCAGTTTCCCTATCGTCCCACTCGTACTCCCTCCCAATAGACATGCTCCTCTCATTTCCTCACCTAACTCCTTGGTATTCCTATTTTCTCCTTCCAAAATGCCTACTCAACTCTCTCTCATCTATACCTTGTCCTAATGAGGCTGTTTGCAATTCACTAAGGCTTTCTGGCTCTTTGTGATCTGCAAGCCTACTCCTGTTTATATCTCAGGGGCAGATCTAGTCATAGTCAAAGGAACTTGCAATATATATGTGTATATATATACACACACAATAGTACCATCATAATTGTATTTTATACATCATTATTATTATACTTCTATTATCTATCATTATTATAGATAACCTATGTCAGGCTCTTATTATGTTGGGCACTATGCTAAATAATCTGCAAACTGTCTGTTACTTAATTCTTAATATAACTCTAGGAGATTAGTATCAACAGTACTATTTGTGCATAAGGAAACCAAAGCCCAAAGTGGTGAAGTCATTTGCCCAAAGTTACAAAGCAGATGCAGTATTCCAACCCAGGCATGATGATGCCAGACTACAATTAACCAGTATCAAATACTAATCATATTTAGCCATCTTTAAAATTCAAAAGTTCTAACAAATATTTTATTCAGATACAAAAATATAAAAACAGGTGCTTATTTCTTATCTTGTTTTAATAAGGTACAAGAGAGATCATACATACAGGATTGGAGGTACTTGGGGTAGCGTAAAAAAAGAATTTCTCAATAAACTGAAAAACAAGCTTACATATCACTTTTATGAGAAAATCCAAAAAGCTAACACTTAACCACATGGGTAAAGTGTAAAAAGTTAAAAGCAGATATTCATAATTCAGGTTGTCAGCTTTCAGAAATTTCATTTTAAACTGGGTATTGTAAACTATACTGTGATGTCTAGCAAGAACATTAAAAAAAAAAGTTTGATGGCCAGGGAAAAAGTAAAGTAAATTTTGAGTATAGTCAGCAGAATAGGGGAAACTAGGATCAGAAAAAAAAGAAAAAGAAAAAAAAGGAGGAGGGAAGGAAGAATTTATCTAGCAGCTTTTAAGTCCAGGGAAGCCTGGGGAAAGTGGTTGTGAAAACATTATTAATAGTGACAAATTGACATCATTGATTATGAAATTAATGGCAGTAGGAAAAGCCTGTCTCTGAGCTTTTATCCCAAGATTTCAAACGTTTTAAAAGAGTCCCATGGTCAATTCTTTCCAGAGAGACTGATAAATTGAACATAATAAAAGCACAGATCAAGACCCTGTCAGCCAACATTCTGGGATCATTATGTTTTCCCCGAATGATGACCCCTCTACCATGCTAGCAGCCTAAAGGCTGACAGGCACAAAATATTACGCTGCCTCTAATGATCCCACAGATGATGCGACTCAGCTTCCAACCTACCTTCCCAGTGACTTCCTGGGCAAAGAGAAAGTTAGCTTGACAATAAATAACCCATTTGCCCATAGTTAGGGAGGACTACTTGACAACCAAATGAATAGAGCCTATTTTGAAAATAGAGGAAAAATTACCCTTCACCGAGAACAGACTGATAAATGAGACGCTTACACCGGTCTCAGTTAACCATTTTAAAAAGTAGGAACAGCCTGGATAGATCAGTTGGTGGTTAGATGTAATCTCCAAACCATCTGTAGTGTCAGGCTCTGAAAATCCATGGGGCACGGGAAAAGAAAAGGGTAAGGAAAGACACACATGGCTTAACAGAAAAGCTGTTAGTGGGGGCTCTGATCATCATTGTACACTGGGATGATATAATTTCCCTTGGTTTTTCCAAACCAGCATAAAACTACTTGGCTAAGTAAATAAAGTTCAAAGACTAAGATCTCTCTCTCTTTTTAAACCTCCGTTACACATGATCAAGGGAGTAGTGCAGAACTTGAAACTCAGGTTAACCCACTGTTGTTCCTCATCAAATCTAGTCTTGACAATCCTTAAGCCACCCAGCTAGGAAGAGAAAAATGGTTGGGGAAACACTGGGATTGTTTTGAGGAAGGGAGAAAACCCAGTTTAAAAGCTGGAAAGTCTATGGCTAATAAACTTGAACAATGAATATTTTGCAATTAAAAGTCAGTTTAGTAAAATTTCAATTCAACCCTCATGTTTGGAACAGGATAGAAACCTTTCTTGTGGGATTTCTGCATATCAGTAGAGATTTCCAAGCACTGAGCTCAATCTTTCCCCTATAAAACATCAAAATATGTTCAGCTTGACTGGAACTCTCTGAATGTATGCCTCAATGATTTGACCTTCTGACATGGATAAAGAATACTCTATTCAACAGTATGGTGATAACCATATACTCTATATGAAAAAAAAACCACCATAATTCTCTTGAAGAGATAAAAAAATGAATATATATTGAATTAAGGACATAACAACCCCTCCCCCCACAATAGCAAAGTATTTTGTAATGAGGCAATGGTGAATAATATAGTTTTTAAGAAAGATAATGAGAAACATTATCACTAACAAATAATGCAAGGCAAAAAAAAAAAAAAAGGATTAGGAAAATTGTTTAAAATCCTCCCACTCTGCCCCTCCAACCATTTTTCAAACACGCACACACCACCATCATCCAAATTCATGATTCAAGATAACTGGAAAGCAAAACTATGAGCCTTTGGGCAAAGGGAATAAAGAGAAAATGTTAAAATAAGAAAAAGATCTGATTCTTATAAACTATTGATGAGAATATAAATTGAAATAGACTTTCTGGAGGGCAATTTGACAGTATTTATGAAAATTTAAAATGCATTTACTCCTTGACCTCAAAATTCTACTTCTTGGATTCTAATCTAGAGAATATTTGCAGGTATGCATAAAGGCAGAGCAAATGTTCATTATCTATTGTTTATTAAGCAGAAAAATTGGAATCAAATTAAATGTCAATAGAGTAATAGTTAAATTATGACAAGTTATCATAATAGAATACTATGAAAAGATTAAAGTGAACAAGGAAGAGTTATATATTTTATTATTTGACTATTTCCAATGCATATTATTAAATAGAAAAGGAAAATGGAGAGATAGATGGATATCATAGTATGATTAAAATGATCTGTTTCACTTACATGTACATTACATGCATGTAAATCCACTTATACAAGTGTGTGAATGTGTTATCAGAGGTCACCTCTGGAGAGGAAAGTGGGTTTCTAGGGGAAAGATAAAATGATATTTATTTACTTATTTATTTTATAAATTCCTATACCATTTAAACATTTTAAAACTAGTGCATTAAAAAGGAAAACATTTTCAAATTTAAAAAATAAATATTATTATTTAAAAAGAGAACAGGCTCTCTACTAAGGATAGACTAGAGTGCAGAGGTATCAATCAGCACCCAGGTCCCAGTGGGGTGTATTATGTCTATCACCATACAAGGTGACTGCTTTGTCTATTGTTTTTTTCTGGGACCCAGTCTGATGAAGCAAATCAAATATCCATGCCCAAGTATTCCTTCTTTTCTTCCTTCTAGTGCTGTCTGCTCTCTGTTCTTCCAGTTAGGACCAGAAACTTAAACAACTTAAATACCTTTCTCTATTAAAAACCCTTATTCACCCCAGCTGGGACAGATCAACCTGAGAAGTTGCTCTCTACCCTCATTGCACTTCCTTTGTTTAGGAAAGCATCATCATGTGCCAAAGTTATGTGTCTTCAAAACAACTTTACACTCCCTACCCTTATATCTCTACCTACCTTTTTTTTTCATATTTTGCCTGTGGAGTTATTGTTCTAGATCATTAATCCTGTTATCAGCTTTCTCTTTAATCTCAGGATACATCCTTAACTAGTTGAAGAGGTATTTAAAGCTCTTTATGATCTGACTCACCCTGCCCACTTCTCTCCTCTCTGGTGGTTCTTGAATAATGACTTCATCCTGCAGTAATACAGTTCCTCACTGCTCTCCAATGTTCTAAGCTATCCCTGCTTTGCAAATATTGCAGCCTCTGCGTGAAGCTCTGGTGCCTTCCTGGGGAACTCCTACTTATCCTGTAAGAATCAGCTCAAGACTTTCACCATTGCAATCACTGATGCTCCTATGCTATTGTAGGTGTACCTTTAAAACTTTGGGTTTCTCACTGTCTTCATTCATCACACAGGCACAAATTATAATTGCTATTTTATTTATCTGCCTTTCCCATAAAGCATGTGCTCCTTGAAAATGAAGGCTGAAAAAAAATTTTTTTGTGTACTATATTCTTATTCCTAGCTCAATATCTGGTACAGATAGGTGTTTAAGAAATTTGTGTTAAAAAAACTTACCTTCAGTACAACTGAGGAGTAACAGGTGTAGGTAATTGTTTTGTGTGGCTCCTGCTTGACATGCCTTTAAATCAATGTACTTACCCAGGATAGGGAAGTGGGTTTTTGGAAAGGATCGAAGGTGACTGACATAAAGTCCTGATCTGATCTCAGGCCCTTTGGAGCAGTGATCACTTCTACTTCCTCCAGGTGAAGCTGCAACCTAAATGGGCCTGCCTGGGTGAATTTGACTTCAGGAATGACCCCTACTTAGAGACACTGGCACTGGACCTCCATTCTCCTGGGTAACTAAAGCAGTGCCAGTGAGTTCTGAACTTTTCCCTCTTGGTTGGACCAGGCAGCCTCTAGAACAAGCATGTCAAACTCAAAGGCTAACACGGGCCAAATAAACAAGGTTTAAGTTTATGTGGTCCACAAAAAACCCAAAAGCTTCAATTTTTATAGAAATGTAAGTTTATTTCGGTAGAGACATGCTGAATACAAAGGGCTGAAATAAATGAGTATTTGTTAACATAAAATAATAGGACATTTTAATAAAAATTAATATTTTTTCTTGAACATTAACTTACCAGGCACCAGATAAACGTAACACAAATAAACCTATTTTTTTTTTGTTCTCCAAAAGCAAAGTATTTTCTGTTGCATACACCAAACAAGCCAGCACAAGACTAATGACATGGCAATCGGCTGCCAAAATATTCGCTGCCAGTATTAGTGAAGCAAAATGGTGCGCCTACATTTAAGGCGTTTAAGGGAAATGAATGCAACACAATTATAGTAATCAGTCATTAGCGAACATTGTAGTTCCTTATTAATAATTATTATAACAGGATATTATAAAAGTTGTTATGAAATTTTTATTAAAACATTTCCTACATACCGTTATATTGGCTGGTCTGCAAAAATATTCATTGTGGGCCACATGTGGCCCTCGGGCTGTGAGTTTGACATGCTTGCTCTAGAAACTGGAAAAGGCAAGGAAACAGATTGTCCCCTAGAACCTCTAGGAACAAGGTAGCCAAGCTGACACCTTGATTTTAGCCCCCAAGACCCATTTCAGAGCTCCAGAATTGTAAGAGAATACATTTGTGTTGTTTTTAAGTCACTACATTTATAGTAATTTGTTAGAGCAACAACAGGAAACTAATAATACACCTGGTATATTGATTAGGAACAATATTCAGCGATTAGTCACAGAAATCTGGATACAGTCAATTTAACAGATAAGCAATGTTGCAGCTAATATTAAAAACATCTGAGGTTAGGTAGCTCAGCGCTCTAATGGTGCCTCCTTAAAGTCATCAGGGACCCAGGCTCCTCCTCACGTTTATTCTGCCTCCTGTAACTTCCATATAATCACAAGTTGCTCAAGTGTCAGATATCGCCTTCAACATTTTAGATGGCAGAAAAAATAAAGAGAGGAAGAAAGTCTCACTCTTATAGTTTGAGAGTTTCTAAGGCTGTCCCACAAAAACTATTTACCCACTGTCTCATTGGTCAGCATGCAATCACATGGCCAAACCTAGCTTCATATAAGTTTAGAATGCAGTTTTCCAAATGGACCCATTGCCCAGCTTTCCAGAACTACAGATTCATATACTCAGCCTCTGAGTTAGTACTTCTGTCTGGATGCCTAATAGGTATCTATTTTAGTATCAACCTGTTCAAAACAAAATTATTTTTTCATGTTAAAGCAACTCCTCCCACAATCTTCCCCATCTCAAAAAAAAATAAAAAACAAAACACACACACACACACACAAAGCAAGCTCAACAATACAAGAATTATTCAAAACTAGAAACCTTAGAATTATCCTGAAACCTCTGTTAAATGTCAACTTTTCAGTGATGCCTTTTCTTGACTATTTAAAACAGCAATCTCCACTTCCTAGGATTTCCTACCCCTTTCTCTAATTTATTTTCCTTCACAGCTATTATTACCTGACATATTTTATATTTTGCTAACTTATTTATCTCTTTTCTTGCTCCTACTATAAAATAAGCCCCAAGAGGGCAGAGATTGTTATTTGCTTTGTTCTCTTGCCTATCCTTGGTGTCTAGAACAGTGCCTGGCTCCTTGTAGGCCATTGTTATGCACACATAGAGGGGAGCTGTATATTGGAAGCCAATCAGCAATCTCTGCTTAGATTTTTATTCAACTGTTGCAGTCACATGGCCACACCTACAAGTAACACCATGAGTGCTTTGTTTTGTTTTCAGTCTCCTCCAGTGATTTTCATATGCAGATTTGAGAACACATTTCAAATGTTGAAAACAATGGATATTGTTTTCCATTCAACAATATCAACATCAGAAGAGTTGCTGATTCATTCCTAGTGTTTGCCTTATTCTCTCTGTAGAGAATCTTCTGGGTAGCAAAACTAAATGAGGCTGGAAATAAAAGTTGGGAATGGAGGTAGGTCCTGTTAAAAGCTCTTTAAATGAATGTCATGAACTTGAATCAATTCTGTAAGCACTTAATTAAAGAAAATATGATTTATGATGAGATGTGATAACAACCTCATGATATTTCTGCTTCTGTCTTCTCTTTTATGCCAAATATCAAGATATTTGGCATAAAATATCAAGATATTTAGCATAAAAGAGAAGATAGAAGCAGCAATATCATGAGAATATTCCTTGGAAGTCATGCTGATCTTATTTTAATTCAGTCACTCTTTGATCTATTTTTATGCATCAAATCCATACTGTTCTGGGTTTTTAGAACTTATGTAGGGGAGAAAGAGTTAAGGAAGTAGTTTAAGAGACCAGGTGCTATGATCTTGGGGCCCATATAGTCTGCTCTTTCACTACTGAATAGAATTAAATTGATTTGGTACCAAGAAGTTCCTATCATAGATAATAGTTATGAATTTCAGTTTAAAAAATCAGACAACATATTTTTGGGGGCTATTGACAGTCTGATATGAAGTCCCATTTTGCTGGCAAAGTAGAAACTTAGTTATTTTTTAGTTTCTTTTTTTCATCAGTCTTCTAAGTTTTGGGACATTTGATTGGGAGAAGTCTTAGGCTCCCAAGATATGTAGATCACAGGGTTTTTTTTGTTTTGTTTTGTTTTTTAAATATATTTTATTGATTTTTACAGAGAGAAAGGAAGAGAGATAGAGAATTAGAAACATCGATGAGAGAGAAACATCGATCAGCTGCCTCCTGCACATTTCCTACTGGGGATGTGCCTGCAACCCAGGTACATGCCCTTGACCGGAACCGAACCTGGGACCTTTCAGTCCACAGGCCGACGCTCTATCCACTGAGCCAAACCGGTTTCGGCAGATCACAGGTTTTGAAGATAAGCCCTAATGGCTCTACACTGCTGCCTCTGGCCCTGCTGGAGTATGAAAATATCTGAGAAGCTGTTCATATGGCCCTTTACCTAGATATACTGCAGCTCCAAGCCCTTTCTAAGGTCTTAGCACTACCCCAGACTCCCCTGGGCTCCCGCGTACAGGATTCCTCCCTCCAGGTTCCTCTGATTTTCTGCCTCTCAGTATCTTTGCTCTATCTCTCTTCTATCCAAAGGCAGAAAAGCCATTCTTTGGCTTGCTTCAAAGGCATCAAGCAAAATCCCCTTAATGGATTGACACATTTGGAAACCACAAGCCCTGAAAACATTCTTTTTCCTACTTTCTGACACATTGCTTTCCTTCCTTAAGGCAATGAGTTCATTATCTGCTAAAGGGAATAAAGTGAAAAAAGAAGTATAGGAGGGGAAAAAAACCTTTATATTAAAAAAGTTATCCTACTTTAAGAGAAGATGGTGAAGTTTCAAATAAAATACTATTTTTTTCTACATGAGATAGACCGTAAAGTTTTTCAGCACTGGTTTTGCATCTACCTGTGGTTTAACCATGTGTTTTTATTATTGCATCATTGACCTACACTTACCCCTATTTGAAATGCAGGACTTACTGTAAGAATTTAATAACTATTTGTCAAACTGGAATGTAAAATCAGTTTCATATACTCTAAAAACAAAAAAGCAAAGAAGGGAAAATATAAGTAAAGCTGAAAAATCCAGATGTGATAACAGATGGGTAAATTGTGTGAAATTTATACCTAATTCTCAATTATTTAGTGAGAAACTGTATTATTCAATTGGGAATTCAAGTGATCAGGGGAATGGTGCCATCTCCATATAATATAAACTAGTCTGAAAAGACATAAACATCTACAAAGAATTAGCAGAGATGAGTCACCATTTCCTAAATTGGTTTTGATCAGAGATGGCAGATGTGTAGAACAATAAGGATTTCATAGTGAAACAAGTTTTGAGAAATACTGCATAGCGCACCTTGGCAACTTAAAGTGCATATTAGCATATCTAAAGCCTCTGAGGAGTTCTGCAGAAAAGGAAGCTGTTTCACTTTGCTTAACTTAACATTTTTCAAACTTATTTGAGCATACTCTACACAAACACACACACACACACACACACAGTGGTATTCCTATTATCACCTAATGGAACAAAAACATTCTTTCTTAAAGAAAAACAACAGCAGCAACCTTTGGGATTAATTTTAATTTCATAGCTCTTCTATTTTTTTCCTTAACTGTTCTTTAGTAACTCATCTTTTACCACAGAATGAAACCTTATTCATTTTATTAGGACACTAACAGTTAAATATTTGATGAAGAAGTGCAGTGCAAATATTGGCTTAAATGCTTGTCATTAAAATTTTATGTATATATTTATTTAGCTATTATCTTTCCTATTCCTGCCTTCTGGTTTCTTTCTATGTATTTAGAATTAGTACACCTTTTAACCTTTTCTTTTTTTCTTTTTCCTTTCTTTCCTCCCCTCCCCCCTTCTCTTGATATTCATTGGCAAAGAAAAATATCACTATACTAAGAAAACTTTGTAATTTTCAAATATTGTTTAGTTGATCAAGCTTTAGAAGAGACTACAAGAGAAAGCCCTACTTTGTTTAGTTTCTTTAAAAATCCTCACCCGAGGATATATTTTTATCAATTTGAGAGAGAGAAATGTGTGTGTGTGTGTGTGTGTGTGTGTGTGTGTGTGTGTGTGTGTGAGAGAGAGAGAGAGAGAGAGAGAGAGAGAGAGAGAGAGAGAGAGAGAGAGAGGAGAGAGAGAGAGAGAGAGGTGAGATGGAAACATCGATTGGTTGCCTTCCTTAAGTGCCCTGAGAACAAACATGCAACGTAGGTATGAGCCTTGACTGGGAATCAAACTGGCAACCCTTTGATGCATGGGATGACACTCCAACCAACTGAGCCACCCAGTCAGGGCTGTTCAGTTTTAAACATAATATTATAGAAGCCATAAATGATCATGCATTTTTTTTTCAGAATCCTGGTCAAAGAGGCCAGAAGGAAAAGAAAATCCACATAACAGTGGGCCCCCTTTAGTCATTCCCATTTTATTGACAGGCAGGTGCCTGGGTTTACCTTAGGTACAGACGAACAGCCAATTCCTTCCCAGTTAGAGTAGTTTTCTGCTTCTCGGCTCTTCACTTTGGCTTCTGGAGAAGTGAGTTCCTTCACACTCTCCTCCATGAAGTAAAGAGAATCCACCTAATTGGTGAGAACCTGATATCCAATGGGACAAGTCCCAGGTGTGGGGAACTTTTTCCCAGCCACAGGAAGCATGATTGGCTTTCTGTCTCCGGGACCACATGTGTCTTGCATTTCCATCCTCCCTAAGTAGACCAGTATCTGTCAAACGTTGATGGGTACCAGAGTCATTTGGAAGACTTAATAAAACAGATTGGGGGCCTCATCCCAGAATTTCTGATTCGGTAGTTTGGGGATAGGGTCCAAGAATTTGCATTTCTAACAGGTTCCCAGGTAATGTTGATATTGTGGTTCTTGGACCACACTTTGAGAACCACCATGCCACACAAAACATAAGAGGCCTTTTTTCATCAGTTATCCAGGTCTCCACCATCTCTGTTCCAGCTTCTGCTCCTCTAGCTGGGCAGGTGATACCGGTCTCTTATTTATTGTGCAGGTGATCATAATTCAAGGGGAAGCTAATACTAGCATCATTTCCTTTTATGCCTAAGCCATTTTCCTTCCACATGGGGGTGAACAGTGAAGTTTGTTCTTTAAATGGTAAAATGGCCGAAACCAGTTTGGCTCAGTGGATAGAGCATCGGCCTGCAGACTGAAAGGTCCCAGGTTCGATTCCGGTCAAGGGCATGTACCTGGGTTGTGGGCACATCCCCAGTAGGAGATGTGCAGGAGGCAGCTGATCAATGTTCCTCTCTCATCGATGTTTCTAACTCTCTATCTCTCTCCCTTCCTCTCTGTAAAAAATCAATAAAATATATTTAAAAAAACAAATAAATGGTAAAACGGATGCTTTCCCAACATTTGGCTGATTGTGACTTTTTTCACAACTGGTTAAACTCATAGGGCAGGTGGAACAAGTGGTTTTAAATCGCCCTCTAGATCTCCTCCCAGTCCCACTTTTCCTCCCTACGTTTTTAAGCAACAGGTTTTCTCTTGCCCTGGTTCTCAGAGATGTTACGTGTTGTAATCTTTCTGCATCTGTAGTTTTCTTAAGAATTTGAGCTTTTTGTACTAGAAAGTCCTTGCATCAATGTAAGATATTCCATGTCTGTGTTCCTGCGGAAAGAGCTTTCAGGAGCCTTTTTACACATGGGCAGTGTCAGGTGTTTTCATATCCATATAGAATTTCCAGTTCACTGCCACTGGTCCATGACACCAGCATGCACATTCATCACGGAATATGCATTTAATGTAAGGAGATGTTTTTTGGCCAGTTCCCTGATCTCCAAGCAAAATAATCATTTTTCTCATATTGTAAAACAAAAAATAGGAATGATAACTTAAAGAATAAGAAAGGAAAAAGCAAAACCTGTATTTTTTTTCTTTTCTTTAAGTTGAGCCATATATGACATATAACTTTGTATTACTTTTAGGTATACAACATAAGGATTTGATATATGCATATATTAGGAAATGATTACCAAAATTTAGTTAATATCCATCACCACACATAGTTACAAAATGTGTGGTGTTTTTTTGTGATGATAATTTTTAAGATCTACTCTCTTAGCAACTTGCAAATATACAGTACATTATTGTTAACTATAGTCACCATGCTGTTCATTGTACCCTCAGGACTTATTTAACTTACAACAGAAAGTTTGTACCTTTTGACCGCCTTTCACCCATTATATTTGCAGAAATATGTGGAATATCACAAAGACTGCCCATGTACCAATGAAGCCTGTTCAATAAGATACTGTTATTTTTCATGTGGTAATTATAACTGGAATGATGTTAAAGACTTTGCTAACATTGAGATGGATGTAGTGAAATTTTATATATATAGAAAGATATTCATTGCATTATTACATAAATGAAAGCTGAAATGTCTTAGTTTTTACACATAATAAATATGCATAAGTATTTTTTGATCAAATTAATTATGGTCCAGTGTTGTGTAGGAGAGGGCTGAAACTGGGAGAAGACTAAGTAAGCTGTGCTAATAGGAGGAATTCTTGTGGCCGACGTATTTTGTTAACCAAAATCACCTTTGAGACTGTTTTCAGGCATTATTTTGATTGTATCACCTAGCAACATCTAAAAAGACACTTAAAGACCATCAATAGACAGTATGTATGGCTATATATGTACCTCGAGCCCAGTAATGGTACCATTAATTTTACAGTTCTGAGTTATTTTCATTCTGCAGTTTTTGGCCCATTTAGAAAAAGTCTAATGAATTCAGTCACACCCCTAAGCCATTGATTCCACTGCCCTTTACCTTAAATGCATTGATCCCATTTCCATCTTCCTTCTGGGGTGGGGAGCGACAATATTGCCCTCAAGGCAGTGAACATTGACTATGGGGGATGAAAAACCATAGCTATTAAAATGGTATGGCCCTCCAAAGCTTGCAGGAGAAACACAGATAAATAACTGCGGTGTTAAACTTTTATGAGGTGGCAGGAGTTAGAAAAGAAAAATATCCAAAAAGACTCCTTAGACTGCATCCAAATGATGAAGAAGAAGAAGAAAAAAGGCCATGAAGCGCTTCTAATATAGTAGCCCCCCACCATCCATAGTTTTGCTTTCTTAGGTTTTAGTTACCTGTGATCAACTGATCAACTGCAGTCTGAAAATATTAAATGGAAAATCCCAGAAATAAAGAATTTGTAAGTTTTAAATTGTATTCCATTCTGAGTAGTGTGATGAAATCTGTACTGTCTCATTTTGTCCTACTCTGGACTTGAATCATCCCTTTGCCCAGCGTATCCAGGCTGCGTACCCTCTCTGACTCGCCAGAGGTTGAGAAAGTCAAATTCCATCATCACTGAGATTTCCTCCTTCCTGTTTGGGCCCCTGGAAGCCTTGTGCAATCTAGGATTTTCAGGGAGGTCCCGTGCACTGCTCAGTGTTCAAGCCCTTGTTATCTCTGGACACTGCGCAGCTCCACCAAATAAACAAGCAAATAAATAAAAGGCTTGTCCAATTCCCAAATACTTAGCATTAATTCTGTCAGCTGTGTAGAAAGTCTCTCTAGCATTTGCCACAATCCTGAGTGACGATTTGCATGTGTTACATTTAACAGCGAACCTGTGAGGACCGGGGAAACCCATTCTGTTCTGTTCCCCACTGTCCCTCCAACCACTCAGCACAGTGTCTGTTTACACTTGTTGAATGTACAAATGAATTTTAAGAATGACCATTGTTTGGCAAGAAGGAATTATAATCAAAGCATCCTACTAAAATAGGTTACACTTGACGGAAGTAAGCTAATAACCCTCTGGATTGCCTCCCCATCATCTTTTCCTGCTCAGATTAGTGGGTTTCAGCAGACTTGGAGTCCGAAAATCATTTAGCTTGACGTGAAATTGGAGTCACCTAATTTCACACTTCATGCATTTGCTCTTCACTTAGTTTTTAATAATAACCTACTTCAGGTCCGGTTCTAAGGGATTTGTATAAAAACGCTTTGGTATGTGAGATAGGTACAATTATTACGGTAATTATTAGTGCCTTCTTACTGGGCACTACAGTCTCCCTCTTGTGCACCTGGTAAGACCTTGGAGCCACATCTGGCCAGTGATTTCTGAGGGGAAGCGTTGTGGGTCACCTCTCGGCAAGGGCACTTGCTGGAGACGACCTTTCTGAGCTCTTTCCCCTCTGGGATGGTGACTGCCCACACTCTTCCTTAGTCTACCTGAGTTTGATGCGAAGCAGAGCCCCCAGCTGATCTGAGATGAGCATGTAGTGTTAGCAAGAAATAATCCTCCAGCCCTAGCCGGTTTGGCTCAGCGGATAGGTTGGCGGACTGAAGGGTCCTGGGTTTGATTCTGGTCAAGGGCACGTACCTTGGTTGCAGACTCCTCCCAGCCCGGGCTCTGGTTGGGGGGCATGCAGGAGGCAGCCAATCAATGTGTTTCTCTCACATCAATGTTTCTCTCTGTCTTTTCCTCTCTCTTCCTCTCTCTCTAAAAATCAATGGAAAATTATCCTCGGGTGAGGATTAAAAAAAAAATAATCCTCTGTTGCTTTATAAAATTCAGTTGGGTGGGTTTTTACTGTAGCACAGTCCAGATCAGCATACCAGGTCAAATTAGCATCCCTTATAGATGAGGAATCTGGGGTAGAGTGGGTAACTGAACTTTTTCCATCTCATCACCAATGTGTCGTAGCCCCGTGGGATCCCAGTCAGACAATCTGCCCACAGAAGCTGCACTCGACCCTCTGCTTCCCTGCCCTACATGAACATTAGCCACCCTCCGGCTGTGACACTTTTTCTCACGCACACAGAAACACACAGCTGCATATATTCAAAAGGAGAAGTGGCCAATCATATAAAGAACCTGTTTAATAGGGCCAAACCTCAGAGAACCATTTTTCTCTCCTGGTTGAGTACTCTGTCATTTTAATGGGACAATCATAGTTTCACAAATCATTTAGTTAGGACAATTTCTGGGATAATTACCTTGTCAGTTAAACTTAAAAATATTGAAATTACGGTTGAAGTTTGAAAATTATTCACAGCTTTTGCTCTCTCCGTGTTTTTTAAAAAAACACCCACCAATAATGTCCAGAAATACGCGAATACTCTGATGCTATAAACCTGAGATCAAATGAAGTGTAATCAATTTCTCACAGCGGTTACAAAGGCCCATGAAGAAAAGCAGCTTTCAGCTGACTACAGACGCAGGGGCTTATTATTCTAATTTAAAGTGGCTTCAGTATATTTGCCAAAGTAAATTATTTGAGAAATTAGTAAAAATGATATTATTTTTTTAAAAAAAATATGGCCCTTTTTGACACTTATGACATGAATACACATAAATATAAAGTGTTTCTAATTAATTACTGAGCTTCTTACCATAGAAACAAAGGTCAAGAAAAGATATGAAGCTGCTGGTGTTATTTTCTCTACCGTTGACCACATAGTAAGAAAACCCTCTCGGGAAGATGCTGGTGCTGCGCCGCCCAAGAGAATAGCACCAACCATGTGTGGTTGTTTAATTGTAATAAAGTAGAATGAGGTGATCAGTTGCTCAGTCATATGAGCCGCATTCCACGTGCAGCTCTCCTACCAGGAGACAGGCCACCCTGATGCATGAGTGGAAAGGCAGGCGTGTGCCAGGTAGCCCAGAGGAGGGAGCTTTCAGCATTCTGTTCAGGGACATCGTGCTAGAGGTCATTTCTGATCTGAGTCTCCACAGTTTAGTCATGAGAATGATAGCAAACAAATGTGGGAAGAGCCCTGCATTTGGGGCAACATTACAAGTCACTCTATAGGCGTGCAAAGTCCTATGCGTTTGTGAAATGAGAGCCAGTGTAGTTTCACCAGGGGGTAATATGGGATGAGCCGGCAAGATCAAACAGAGGCAGACATGGAAGGCTTTACAAGGCAAAACACCTTGAGCTTTATTCTGTAAACATGGAGGTCTCAAAGCCTGTGAATAACAAGGTCAGTTTTGCCTTAAATGGAGTTCACCTGGCAGCTGTGTGGAAGCTGGGTTCAGGTAGAAGACAATAGATGGTCTGACCCAGAAGGCAGATGCCCTAACTGGGGTAGAGATGCAGAGTAAGTGACAGATAAGAAAACTGCTCAGCAAGTAAAATGAACACGGCTTGTTCCAAAACTGGACATGGGGGTGCGAAAGAGGAGATAGTGAGGATGGCTCCCAGGTTTTTATTATGTTGGTGTTATCTACTTACATAGTACCCGAGAGGCCTGGTGCATGAAATCCGTGCATGGGTAGGGTCCCTAGGCCTGGCTGGCAATCAGGGCCAATCATGTTTCCCACCTCCCCGCCACCTCCTCCTTCCCTTGCCTGTGCGCTGCTACTGTGCAGTTCCCCCTGCCTCCCCACCTCTTCATTCCCTTGCTCCCTCAGTGCCCCGCCACCACTGCCAGTCACCTGCCATGTTCTGTGCCGCCCCCTGGTGGTCAGCGCAAATCATAGTGAGTGATAGAATTCCTGGTCTCCTGGTCGAACTCACCAGGGGACACTTTGCATATGAGCATTTTATATATATAGGTTAAAGGAGAATATCTACACTAATAAAAGACAAACATGCAAATTGACTGCACCTTCCCTGTGCCTTAAGCCATGCCCACCAGCCAATCAGAGCAACTATATGCAAATTAACCCAACCAAGATGGTGGCCGGCAGCCACGGAGCTGAAGGGAGCAGGAGGCTTGGTTGCCCCAATGATGGAGGAAGCCAAACTTCCTGGCCGGCTGCTGCCTCCGCTCAAGGCAACAAAGTTTCAATTATAGAAGATAAATAAACCCCAGATACCTGCTTCCAGCTGCCATGGCCACAGAGCTGGAGCGAGCAGGAGGCTTGTTTGCCCCGGCCATGGAAGAAGCCAAGCTTCCCAGCCGGCTGCTGCTTCCTCTCAAGGAAACAAAGTTTCAATTATAGAAGGTAAATAAACCCCAGATACCTGCTTCCAGTCACCATTGCCACTGAGCTAGAGCGAATGAAAAAAAAAGGAAAGGCTGGGAGCTTCGGTCGACGGGGTCTTGGTCAGTCTGAAGACAGCCATCAGCCCCTCACCCAGGCTGGCCAGGCACCCCAGCAGGACCTCCACCCTGATCCAGGACACCCTTCAGGGCAAACCAGTTGGCACCCACCCGTGCACCAGGCTTCTATTCTATATAATAAAAGGGTAATTTGCAAATTGACCCTAACAGCAGAACGACTGGGAATGACTGGTCACTATGACACACACTGACTACCAGGGGGCAGATGTTCAATGCAGGAGCTCCCCCCCGGTGGTCAGTGTGCTCCCACAGGGGGAGCTCTGCTCAGCCACAAGCCACGCTGATGGCTGCCAGCACAGCGGTGGTGGCGGGAGCCTCTCCTACCTCCTCAGCAGCACTAAGGATGTCCGACTGCAGCTTAGGTCTGCTCCCTGCTGGCAAGTGGACATCCCCTGAGGGCTCCCGGGCTGCCAGAGGGATGTCTGACTGCCAGCTTGGGCCTGATCCCCCAGGGAGTGGGCCTAAGCCAGCAGGTGGACATCCTCTGAGGGGTCCCAGACTGCAAGAGGTCATAGGCCAGACTGAGGGATCCCCCCGAGTTCACAAATTTTTGTGCACCAGGCCTCTAGTATGTATGTGTGTGTGTGTGTGTGTGTGTGTGTGTGTGTGTGTATATACATATATATCTACCACAATACAGATGGTTAATGACTCCTTTTCAAGAAAACAATACATTTTGAATGAAAGAAATAGGAAATTCTTAATCTAAAAAATTAAAAAATAGCAGAATTTCTCAATTGAAAGTTGCTACCAACCTTCCAGAGGAAGTTCAGGGTGACCTTTTGTTTGAAAAAGTATGCATATTGCCTTAACAACAACAACAAAAAGTCAGTACAGGCACATTAGAGAACTTTCATTGATTCTGATGTAGCTAACTTGTAAGGCCCAGAAATGAATAAACCAAGAACAAACTTGGGTTTGGCAGTTTCGCAAGTATGCATTTTAGTGATATAGATTGTTCCTGACATTCCCAGTCCTTGACCCTTCATGATTAAATCAATAAGTATTTATTCAATGACTATTCTGTCTGAAGGAATTTCTGTAGATATTAAATTGAAAAAAGGACAAAATGAACTGACAAGCAAAATAGAGACAGACTCATAGATAAGAGAGCAGGCTGACAGCTGGGAGCGGATGGGGTTTGGGTTGGGGGATGGAGGGATTGAGCAAACAAGAAAAAACTCATTGACATAGACAACAGTGTGGTGATTGCTGGGGAATGAGGGTGGGGAGAGGTGTCAAAGGGTATAGGGGGACAAATGGTGATAGATGGAGATTTGACTTGGGGTGATGAACACACAAATCAGTGTACAGATGATGTGTTGTCGAATTGTGCACCTGGTTACTTTTGTTAACCAGTGTCACCCCAATATGCTTAATAAAAAGAGAAAAGTTAAAAAAAAGAAAAGGAATTATAAAGACTTTTAATCCCCCCAAATTTCCCAAATATTTCTTTTTGTTTTGGTTAAAACCTCTTCCTTTAGTAGACATTTTCAGATTGACAAGTGATTCCATTTAATCAAAAAATGTTGACCAAATGCTCACTTTTACTCAATGTGATGCTAGAAACTAAGAACAAAGTAGAAATATGCTCAGTCTTTTCTGATCTTATGCAACGAAGTTATTGGAATGTATTTTTACCTCCTCTTCCCTTCCCTGCCCTCTTCTGGTAGATATAAAAATGTTTTCTGAAATAAACCAAAGGCAATTAGTTGGAGGATAAATTGTCATTAGCATCTGTAGCACCAGCCCGTTATTAAGAAAACAATGGCTAGAATAGCAGAGATAGATATAAATGGTAGTGGGTGGGAGAGTTATTTTGCTATAATTTCCTAAGAGAAATAGCAAAAACATCCTCTGGCCCAAAGAGGAATTTTTGGTACACTTCTCGATGCTTTGGAAAAGAAGGAAGTTATAGTGATTCATAAAATATTGAGCAAGAACAGAAAAGTTTTGCCTGAATTTCAGAGTCTTCTGTGACCTTTTATGAGACACCACTCACTTCAAAACATTAAAAAAAAAAAATGGCCCAGCCAGTGTGGTTTGGTGGTTGAGTGTTGACCTATGTACCAGGAGATCACAGTTTGATTGTAGGTCAGGGTACAGGCTCAGGTTGGGGGCTGGATCCCCAGTAGGGGGTGTGCAGAAGGCAGCCTCCCTCCTCATTGATGTTTCTATCTCTTTCTCCCGCTCCCTTCCTCTCTGAAATCAATAAAAGTATTTGTTGAAAACTTCCTATTTATGTTTCCCCATACATTTACTTTCAATACCCAAATTTTTATCACTATTTTTTCCTTATGAGATTTCTTATAACTGATCATAAGCTAGAGGTAGGAAAATCTCTTGAATAATCTTATATTTAAATTGTGGTGACTTTGATTTCAATTATAAGTCTGAAAATATTTATTGTTTTCTGTTAAAAAAAAGTATATTCATTGTGTTTTATATAACTGTAGTTCATAACATAACTCACAGGGAGAATTAACTTATTTTTAGAAAATATATACTAGGTAAAATGCAAATATATATTTTTTTAATATTCTTCTGTATTTTGCTAAGAATAACCAAATTTGGAAATGGACAACAATAACTGGTTGACCTTTTAAGGTTACACTAAGCATGATCTAAAAGATTTATTATTTTAACATTTATTATCATTTTACTTTCCAGAAGAATATAACTATTTATTGTTATTTTACATCTCTATAAAGTGACCTTATAGAAAATTGATCAGTCACAATGATTTTTTTTGGTCCAAAAAAAAGATGAAAATAATTTCTATACAATAATGAAGATAAACCAAAAATTATGATCATTATTGCCAAATAAGACACGCACCACATTGTATCTAAGTTAGCAATCTTAGGTCAGCATTTATTTTTCAGTCTTCCATAGCTGTTTTTGAACCAGTTGTCATATTGCTGGTTCTCTCTTTGATGAATTAATTAAAACTTTTTCATGTGCTCACTGTCTCTGTGAGAATTACATATTTTGTTGTTTGTATCATTTTGAGAGATGTTCAATCTAACAATCTAAAAATGAAATAATGGCCCTAACCGGTTTGGCTCAGTGGATAGAGCGTCGGCCTGCGGACTGAAAGGTCCCAGGTTCGATTCCGGTCAAGGGCATGTACCTTGGTTTCGGGCACATCCCCAGTAGGGAGGTGTGCAGGAGGCAGCTGATCGATGTTTCTCTCTCAGGAATGTTTCCAACTCTCTATTCTTCTCCTTTCCTCTCTGTAGAAAATCAATAAAATATATTTTTTAAAAAATAATAAAATAAAAATGAAATAATGATTTAGTTATTTTATTTACCACAAAACTCATTGTGATAAACACCATGCATAAGGATCCCATTTCTGGAAATGTTTATGGGAGAAGCTAAGTTGATTTAGTCATCAGGTGAAAGAGAAAATTAACAGGTGTCTAGAAGGTACAGAGTTCCGTTCTTTGCATGCAAGAATCTATACAGAAGCCCTGCAGAACCAGCCAGCCTTGGCTTTTTAGCTTACAGTAAGATTGTGTAGATTGCCCTGGTTGTCTCTTTTTTTTTTTTATAAACTTTGCATGTTTGTTAAGTGGTTAAATGGCTGATTGTGTGTAAACCAACTTGCCAAAATGTGAAGTATTACCATGTATTTATTTCTAATAATAAATAGTAAATAAATATGTCTTTAGAGGAAAAATATAGTTTTAAAGAGGAAAATAAAGAATTTCTTTGGTGACTGATTAGATCCTAAACATTCAATATTAGCATCTCAAATTTTTGAAATTATGGGAGCTGTTTATAAAACTTTCCAACAATTTCATAAAAATTGTCCCCCAAATAGAAGTCAGCATGTTAAAACAGCTTTTAAGGTTGTGGCTTAGTTTTAGTTGTTGTTGTATTTCATGTCTTCCTCTCAGACTAAATAAATGAAAAACATCCAAAGTATTAATGATTATGAAATTTTAATTTATAGTTCCTTATTTAATCTAAAAATGATCAATATTCTAAAACCATCATGGATAATGCTGTGTGCCAACAGGCAGTACTCTTTTCTCTGGGTGTCTGTATCTTTAAGAAATACTAAAAACATATTTCCAGGTAAAAGAACATCCTATAACTGAAATACTAGTAACTATCAGCAGAGTTGCATGTTGGTGTTTGCCTCGTAAAGAACAATTCTTGTTAATTATAAGACATTTTGGTTTGTTTTTGAAATTAAAGTGGTTGAGGGCAGGAAGGTTAAAAGGAGGGAGTTTTAGTGGCTTCAGTACTTGAGTGGTTGTCGTCTGGGAAAGAGACAGTCTGGAGTGCGCCTTGTTAAAATGATGTGTTCATCTTTAATTAACTGAAATGAAAATATATCTACTAAGAGTTAGTCAAGGTATTAAGGTCTTTGATTTGAATCAAAGAAAATGCTCCTGGATGTAGTGTTTGTACCCAACTTTAGTTTCATGAAATAATGAAAAATGGGCATCATCAAGAATCCAGTGTCTTCAGCAGCAAATGACAGTCTCTTTCCTTTTGGACATTAAGATGCTGGGAAGGTGATAGTGTTTGAAAGGCGTCAGGTGAGAAAGGCTTCCCCGTGCGTCCACCTAAGATAGCCAGGAGAGCTTACCGGCAGTCTTGACATATGAGACTGTGCAGGAAATCAGGGCAAACTGGCACCGATTCAGAAAGAAAGTTTCCTACTGCATCTGAGAATGCTGAAGTACTAATTGCCATCGTCTGTCAGTCATGCCAGAGTATTTGCCAACCTCTTTCAATTGTGTTTTTCAATAAGGGCACACAATTGTCATTGCCTGTGAGGCGACCCGCATGTAGGAAGTTGATTACTGGATTACAGAGCAAGACAGCTGCTGCTGGCAAAAACAAAACAACAACAAAAACCACTGATAAAATATCATTGGCTAATTGCTGGATTACAAGTGAAAAAGCAATACACTGTAGGAAAAAGTAAACCAGTTTCATTCTCTAAAACTGTAGGTCTGTAGGTCACTGAAGTTCACTTCATTTGGGTTTTCCGTTTTGATTCTTACTTTATTAGCTATCGAAGGCAAGATATCGTTTCTTAAATGTTTTCTTAGAAGTTACCCTGTTGACTAAAGTTGCACTGTTAGCAGATAACCAAAGCCTTTCCACAGAATATATCAGCTCATTTTTAAAAGTCATAGTGCAAATAATAGATAGGTTTCCCCTAAAATATTAATAAAATTTTATTAAGAGAGTAGAAAGATTTTTTTGTTAAGGATATTAAAATGAAGAATGAAACAAAATGCAACAAAAGGTATAGGTAATATTTCGAAATGAGAAAAGATTTATAACTAAGCAACCTTATAATTTAACTGTAAAATCAAGTTTGCTCCAAAATTTAACTCTATTTTGTCTGTTACTACTCTTGCACAATTCTGAGTCCAGAATCAATACTAACAAACATGAATTTATTCACTCAAAAAAAAAAATCAATCGCATTAACAAGGAAAACAGTAAAATCCTGCATTTTATTGGGTGTATCTTCAGGAATTTGTAAGATCCTATCAAGAGAAACTAAGAATGCTACACTTCCTGTGGTGTTCCTTATTAGCATAACAAAGTGCATGTTGTCTTTAAAAAAGATAGTTCTTAAAATGTAAGAAAATGGGAAATAATATTTTTTTAAATCATTATTGTTGAAAATATTACATATGTATACATAGGTTATGCATATATGCATACAAGTTCATTGGTTGATCTCTTCCCACCTGCTCACCCTCCCCTGCCTTCCCTCTGAGGTTTGACAGTCTGTTCGATGCTTCTCTGTCTCTGGATCAGTTTTTGTTCATCAGTTTATGTTGTTCATTATATTCCACATGAGTGAGATCATGTGAGATTTATCTTTCTCTGACTGGCTTATTTTGCTCTCCAGGTCCATCCATGCTGTTGCAAATTATAAGTTTTTTTTTCTTTTTTACAGCTGCATAGTGTTCCATTGTGTAGATGTACCACCATTTTTTTAATCCACTCATCTGCTGATGGGCACTAGGCTGTTTCCAAATCTTAGCTATTGTAAATTGTGCTGCTATGAATATAGGGGTACATGTGTCCTTTCTGATGGGTGTTTCTGATTTCTTGGGATATATTTCTAGAAGTGGGATCACTGGGTCAAATGGGAGTTCCATTTTTACTTTTTTGAGGGAATGCTACACTGTTTTCACAGAGGCTGCACCAGTCTGCATTCCCACCAGTAGTGTACGAGGGTTCCCTTTTCTCTACATCCTCACCGACACTGTTGTTTGTTGATGATAGTCATTCTGACAGGTGTGAGGTACCACCTCACTGTCCTTTTGATTTGCATCTCTTGGATAATTAGGGACTTTGAGCATTTTTCATATGTCGCTTAGCCTTCTGTATGTCCACTTTGGAGAAGTGTCTATTTAGGTCCTTGGCCCATTTTTTAATTGTATTATTTATCTTCCTTTTGTTAAGTTGTATGAGTTCCCTATAAATTTCGGAGATTAACCTCTTACCGGATGTATCATTGGCAAATATGTTCTCCTATGCAGTGGGCTCTCTTGTTATTTTGTTGATGTTTATTCGCTGTGCAGAAGCTTTTTATGTTGATGTATTTTTGAATTGACTAAACAAAAATAATATGTTGGGGACTATTTTTTCAGAATCAATTATTTTTTTACAATTGCGTGTCTTTCTTAAAAAAAATTTTATTGTTTAGAGTATGATAGATGGTCCTCTTTTTTCCCCACCATTGCCCTCCTCCACCCAGTTCCCACTCTGTCCCAGGCCTTTACCACCCTATTGTCTGTGTCCATAGGTAATGCATATATGCATATAAGATCCTTGATTAATCTCTTCCCATCCCCCCTACTCTCCTTCCTTCTGAGATTCGTCAGCCTATTCCATGTTTCCATGCCTCTGATTCTTTTTTATTCTTCAGTTTATTTTGTTCTTTAGATATCTTGTTCATTTATTTTGATTTTTAGATTCAATTATTGATAGATATGTATTTATTGCCATTTTATTGTACATATTTTTTATCTTCTTCTTCTTCCTCTTCTTAAAGAATACCCTTTAACATTTCATGTAATACTAGTTTGGTGGTGATGAACTCCTTTAACTTTTTCTTGACTCTAAAGCTCTTTATTTGACCTTTTAGTCTAAACTAGAGGTCCAGTCCACAAAATTCGTGCACAGATGTGGTCCCTAGGCCTGGCCTGTGATCTGAGCGCGAGCAACTGGAGTGGAAGGGCAGGGCCCAGGCAGCACCTGGGACACCAGACCCCTGCATGCCCCCCTCTGCCTGAGTCACAGCACCCTAGTCCCCATGTGGAGATCCAGTGAGTGCAGCTGGATGCCGTGGGCTGCCTCCGGGCCATCTAGCAGCACTGCACAGAAGCCAGGCAGGCAGCACACTCTCTCCCAGCTGGCCTCACAGACCAGCTCTTGTGTGAACCCACTGGGAGCCCAACTGGCCCCTGCAGTCCTGGTGGTTGCAGCCCGACTCACCTGGAAGAGGCTGCATAGCTGCGGGGTGGGCTCCTCATGGGCACCTGGCATCTGAGCACAGGAGCTTCCCTGGCACGGTGAGCCCTGGCATCCTGGGGGAGAGCAGCAGGAGGAGTGAGAGCAAACTTGGCGGACACCCTGCATTTTCACCACACCTTCGTCCCCATAACCTCTGCTCCCAGGTACCCAGCGAGAGTCGCAGCCCCCTACCCAGGTGCCATGGGAGGCTGGTTGCTACCACCCATCCCCAGTTCCCCATCCCAGCCCGGGGCCTGGCTGGGGGGAGGGACCAACCGCCACCACAGGGCCTGCCAGTTAGGGAGAGGGACCCAGGAGGTAGGCCACCAGCTCTGAGGAGAGAGCCAGCTCTCAGTCCCCCTGGGAAAGGGGCTGGATCCATTGCCACCCCCAACCCCCAGTTCCCTGTCCTAGCTGGGGCCCCACCCCAATTGGGCAATGAGGGCCTGCTGGCTGCGGGGAGGGACTGGGAGTTTGGCCGGCAAGCTCGACCCGGTGATAGGGGCCTGTGGGCCAGGGTTGGCTCCTGCATTGAGCGTCTGCCCCCTGGTGGTCAGTGCACATTATAGCGACTGGTCGTTCTGGTTGTTCTGGTCATTCTGTCATAAAGGTTGCATATATATATATATATATATATATATATATATATATATATATATATATAAATTTTTTTTTTCTAGAAGCCTGTTGCAGAAAAATTTGTGCACTCGGGAGGGTCCCTCAGCCCAGCCTGTGCCCTCTTGCAGTCTGGGACCCCTCAGAGGATGTCCACCTGCTGGCTTAGGACCACTCCCCGGGGGATCGGGCCTAAGCTGGCAGTCAGACATCCCTCTGGCAGCCCAGCAGCCCTCGGGGGATGTCCACTTGCCAGCGGGGAGCAAGCCTAAGCTGCAGTTGGACATCCTTAGCGCTGCTGAGGAGGCAGGAGAGGCTCCCGCCACCACCGCTGTGCTTGTGGCTTGTGGCTGAGCAGAGCTCCCCCTGCAGGAGCACACTGACCACCAGGGGCAGCTCCTGCATTGAGTGTCTGCCCCCTGGTAGTCAGTGTGTGTCATAGTGACCAGTCATTCCCAGTGGTTCTGCTGTTAGGGTCAATTTGCATATTACCTTTTTACTATATAGGATAGAGGCCTGGTGCATGGGTGGGGGCCAGCTGGTTTGCCCTGAAGGATGTCCTGGACCAGGGTCGGGGTCCCGCTGAGGTCCCTGACCAGCCTAGGTGAGGGGCTAAGGGCCGTTTTCAGGCTAGCCACACCCCATTCAGGGTGGGGGTCCCCACTGGGGTGCCTGGCCAGCCTAGATGAGGGGCTGATGGCTGTTTGCAGGCTGGTCAAGCCCCCCAGTGGGGACCCTCACCCCTTGGGGGTGTGGCCAGCCTGGGTGAGGGGCTGATGGCCGTTTTCAGGTTGGCCATGCCCCCCCCCCCCCCCCCCCGGCAACCCAAGCTCCCAGACTCTCCTGTTTTTCTTTTTTTTCTGGGATTTATTTATCTTCTATAATTGAAACTTTGTAGCCTTGAGTGTAGCCAAAGGCCAACCAGGGCAGGTGAGAAGCTTGGCTTCCTCCATAGCCAGGGGCAACCCAAACCTCCTGCTCACTCCAGCTCCATGGCTACCGCCATCTTAGTTGGGTTAATTTGCATACTTGCTCCTAATTGGCTGGTGGGCATGGCTTGAGTGTAGCAGAGGGATGATTAATTTGCATGTTTCTCTTTTATTATATAGGATATATATATATATATATATATATATATATATATATGTATGTATATATATGTATGTGTGTGTGTGTGTGTGTGTGTGTGTGTGTGTGTGTGTGTGTATATATATATATATATATATATATATATATATATATATATTGCTGGATAGAGTAATTTTGGGTGTAGGTCCTTGCTGTTCATCACTTTGAATATTTCTTACTACTCCCTTCTGGCCTGCAAAGTTTCTTTTGAGAAATCAGTTTACAGTCATAAGGACACTCCCTTGTAGGTAACTAACTGCTTTTCTCTTGCTGCTTTTAAGATTCTCTTTTTGTCTTTAACCCTTGGCATTTTAATTATGACATGTTTTGGGGTGGGCCTCCTTGGGTTCCTCTTGTTTGGCACTCTCTGTGCTTCCTGGACTTGTAAGTCTATTTCTTTCAGCAGGTAGGGGAAGTTTTCTGTCATTATTTCTTCAAATATCTTGCTCTCTCACTTCTTCTGGCACTCTTTGAATGTGAATGTTGGTATGCTTAAAGTTGTCCCAGAGGCTCCTTACACTATCTTCATATTTTGGGATTCTTTTTTCTTTTGCTCTCCTGATTGAATGTTTTTTGCTTTCTCATATTTCAAATTGTTGATTTGATTCTTGAACTCCTCTACTCTACTGTTGAATTGCTGTAAATTATTCTTTATTTCAGTTAGTGTATGCTTAATTTCTGACTTGTCCTTTTTCATGTCTTTGACATTCTCACTAAGATCTTTGAAAGTCTCACTAAGTCCCTTGAAGCTCTCATGAAGATCCTTAAGTAACCTATCACCATGGTTTTGAACTCTATAACCAGTAGTTTTCTTTCTTCCATTTATTTAATTTGTGACATGTTTCTTTGTCACCACATTTTGGCTGCTTCCCTGTGTTTGTTTCTATGTATTAGGTATAGATGCTATGTTTCCTGGAGTTGATAGAGTAGCCATGTATAGTAGGTATCCTGCAGGGCCCAGTGGCTCAGCCTCTCAGTCACCTGAGTTGGTACTCTAGGTCAGTGGCCACCAGCCACTGGTGGACCACTGGTGGTCCGTGAGGTCCAAAAGGTTGTTGACGACTGCTCTAGGTGCACCCCTGTGTGGGCTGTGTGCAGTCCTGTTGTAGTTGAGCCTTGATTGCTGTTGGTGTCACTGGGAGGAATTGGCTGTGAGGACCAGCTGTGAGTACAGTGGGAGAGTTGCTGTACAGGAGACACCCCTATGGAGCAGGACTTGCTTTAGTAGGGCTTTGGTGCTTATTGAGTCTGCCCCTTGAGTGTGTCGCTTGTGGATGTGTAGAGTTGTAGCTTACTATGGTCTGAAGCTGTCCACTAGGTGCACTGGCTCTAGGGCCTTCAGGGAGATGCAAAGTCAGCCACTGCCTGGGGCCACCTGGCAGGAGCTACAGGGAAATTTGCAGATACCTTCTATTTGTATTGGGTTTGGAAGTGCCCAGGCAAGGTCCAGCTGTGAAGTAAGGCAGGCTGGTGCTAGTGCCACGTTGTGAGCCTTTTATTGATAGGTTTGGGGTATGCTGACATCAGCTACAGATTGTTTGAGCGATTTTAACAAAGTCTGAAGTCTAAGTCAGGATAGGCCATTCATATAGAAAAGCTGCTGCAAAGAGCTTGGGCGGGGCTGCAAATTGGATAGGGTGGGGCCTTGGGAAATCACCAGGGTGGAGCAAACAGTGTGCTCCAGGTTGTTGGAGACTCATATATGGCTGCCATTCAGCCCTGCAACAGGGGAGGTCCCAGCACAGGTACATGACCCCTGAAGGTACCCCTGTCTAGAGAAAGCTATCCCTGAGTTCCTGCCCTGGTACCAGACAATCCACTTCCTCCCAGTATGTGTCTGTGTCCCCCAATGCCTCCTGGTGCTGGAGGTTATAGGGGTCGAGTAAGTCTGTGTCCCTTTAAGCGGGACACCGAGATCGCTGGCTGGCTTTTACAGCCCAAAGTTATGCGGACTTCTCTTCCCATCTCTGTAAGCCTGGGCTGGGGGGTCGGGTATGGGGCTGGGACCCTCTGCTCCTCAGGCAGCCTCTGCAAGGAAGATCTCCCTCTGGATTAAAAAAATGGCCCACATGGATGCCAGTCCAGCCTGTTCCACACCTCCACCTCTCCTACCAGGTTCAACATACTTTCTTCTTTACTTCTCTAGTTGTAGGACTTCCATTAAGCCCACTTTCAGGTGGTTCTGAATGATGGTTGTTCTGTATTTTAGTTGTAATTTTGATGTGGTTGTGGGAGGCAGCAACTACCAGCTTTACCTATGCTGCCATCTTGGTTTTCTACAGAATCAGTTTTTAAAGGGCGATTCAAATACCAGCTTTAGTCAAGTGAGTTTTCTGACTTTATTCAAACACCCAAATGCATTGAGATATAACCATATTGGCTTATTTAATGTGTGAATTGTCTTGTGTCTGATGGAGTGCCTTGGAGAGTTCTAAATGGAGTAATAAGCAACACAGTAGTGCCTCAAGACAAACATTTCATCCAGAAAATAGAGCTTTCGGGGACTCTGCCATCTCATCCACATGTACCAACATCTATGTCTACACAGTCTGCTTTGCCAACTATGACTATGAATGAATGTGAACTATTCTTTTTTTTTTTAAAGTCATCCTCTCCCTATGGGCATAAGAGCCTATTTTCTTTCACCTACTCACCTATTAATAAACATCACCCCAGCTATTTTCTCCTCTCCTTTAAGATGAATGAATAAAGCCCTTTGTACTGCATCATCCTCTGTAGAAAAGGAACGTTATTTCTCCCATTCTAAAACAAAATGGAATAAAAATGCCCAGTTGATTCAACATCTTGTGCCAGTTATCACCCCTTTTCTTCTGTTCCCTTTACAGCAAAGCTCCACAAATTGTTTCTATACTTAGTTCTCCAAACCTCTCTTCCTATTCTCTCTTAAATTTATTTTAACATGCTTCCATACCCATCTCACCAACAAAACTGCTCTTGTCAAGGCATTGCTGACCAGGGTCAGCTTCATGGGCTTGCAACCTGTGTAGTCACACAGGGCACTGAACTTCATTTCATCCTCTGCTGTTACCATCCTGAAGTTCAAACTTTTTGAACAAGGGGCCCTGAATGTTCAGCTTGTCCTGGGCAACATAAATTATATAGCCCACCCTGTCGTTGACCATTTTGTTAAAGCCAATGACCAATCCTCTGCATTTATCCTACTTGACCTAGCAGCAGCATGTTCTAAGGTCAATCACTCTCTCCGTCATGATATTTGTTTTCCTTGGTTTCCACGATGCCTTACCCTCTTGGTTTTCCTACCTCACAGGCCCTGTGTCCTTGGTTTCTGTTGCTCATGTCTCCTCATTTCCCTGAATTCAAATATTGGGCCAATTTTCTTCTCTAACTCTGCACGCCCTAGATTATCTCAGCCAGTCTCATGATTTTAAATATCATCTATATGCTAATGCTGTCCAACTCCCAACTCCGGACTCCTAGATCTAAGGGTCTACTTGACCTTTTCATTTGTATCTTAAAGGTAGCGTGTCCAAAATTTAACTCCTTTGCTTCCCCACTCCAAACCTGATCCATTTAGTCTATTCTTCCAGTTGCTCAGACCAAAAATCTTAGAATAATGTTTTACTCTTCTCTCTCTCACCCTATATCCAGGCTATATAGTTAGTTGTATTTTCAAAATGATCCCTGGGATTTTAACTGCTTTTCTGCTCTTCTCATCTCTTGTAGAGATTACTAAATTAGTGTTCAACCTGGTGTCCTTGCTTCTACCCTTCTATCACCTCCTATGATTTATTCCAAATATAGAGAATTACCCCACTAAAGCATAAATCAAATACTTCCCTACTCCAGACAGAATAAGACACAATCCTCAAAAGCGCCTACAATGTCCGGAATGACCTGGTTTCCTCCCACCTCGATGCTTTAGTCTCTGAGTGAGTTTCTCAATACTCTTCTCTTGGTTTACCATGTCTCAGCGACATTGGCCTCCTTGCTGTTTCTCAAACTTACCACTTATATCCTCTCACCTCAGGGCCTTTGTACCAGCTGTTCACTTAGCCAGTCCCTCATTTAAGTCTTGGCTCAAATGAACACTGTACTGTTCAGCCTATTGAATGACACTCATCCACCCCTTAACTCTGCTTATTTTTTCCCCAAAGCATTTTTCATCATCTAACATGAAATGTTATTCATATATTTGTTTATTGTATATGTATATTTATTGTCTATCTCCCTTCTAAATAACAGGAGATTGGGTCTTCTTTCTTTTTTAAAAAAAATATTTTTATTGACTTCAGAGAGGAAGGGAGAGGGAAAGAGAAACAGAAACATCAATGATGAGAGAGAATCATTGATTGGCTGCCTCCTGCATGCCCCACTGGGGATTGAGCCCACAACCCAGGCATGTGCCCTTGATGGTAATCGAACAGGGGACCCGTCAGTCCAAAGGTCTATGCTCTATTCACTAAGCTAAACTGACTAGGGCAGGTCTGCTTTCTTTCATTGAGATAGTCCTAGGGCAGTGATGGCGAACCTTTTGAGCTCTGCGTGTCAGCATTTTGTAAAACCCTAGTTTAACTCTGGTGCCGTGTCACATATAGAAATTTTTTGATATTTGCAACCATAGTAAAACAAAGACTTATATTTTTGATATTTATTTTATATATTTAAATGCCATTTAACAAAGAAAAATCAACCAAAAAAATGAGTTCACGTGTCACCTCTGACACGCGTGTCATAGGTTCGCCATCACTGTCCTAGGGCCTGGAACTTGGTGAAGGCTCAATTAGTATTTGGGGAATAAATGCACAAAGATTGGGCTTGTACTGTGTGTCACCACCAAGAATGGCAAAAACAATTTCACTAGAGAAAAAAAAAATCAAGGCAACTGTAAAAAAATAAAATTATAGAAACCATCATAATGATATCAAATAGAGCTTTGTAGGACACATGTTTCTTGGGTAATAGTATATGCTATTTGCAAAGAAAATATGTAAGGAAATTGAAGCTTGGAAAGAAAGTACTGTTGGATGTATATTACACACACATACACACACACACACAACTAACTAATGTGTAACTGACTAATGTGTAAACATGATGAGGGCAGACATTGCTTTCATGTAAGAGGTGGTACATAGTCTTAAGAAAAAGTCAGTGATGTATTAGTGGGTTTTCAGTTCCTAAATATTCCCGGGAAATTGCTTACAGTCTGGCGCTTATGCAGTTTTAACTTGGAAATTTACCTTCTATTTATGGAAATAATTAAAAAGTGTGATTATATTTTCTAATAACTTTGGCTATCCCAGTCCCTACTGCTTACCTAAATAAAAGAGTTAATATTCATTGTTGTTATTGAGCAGGAAGTTGAGAGAATAGGTTGTTAGCTCATTTAATATATTCTATATAAGTACTGCAATATTTATGAATGGTGACTTGCAGATTACTGACACTCTGAATATCTTAAAGAGTATTATAAAACTAGCAATACAATTCCATTATAAAAATTACTTATTTCTATATTAAAACATTTTTTTAGAGAGAGGAAGGGAGAGGGAAAGAAACATCAACAATAAGAGAATCATTGATCAGCTGCCTCCTGCATACCCCTCACTGAGGATCAAGCCCACAATCTGGGCATGTGTCCTGACAGGAATTGAACCAGGGACCTCTTGATTCATGGATCCACTGAGCCATACCAGCAGGGCCACAGTGCTTTTGACTTTCTGGCAGAGCTGGAGGCACACTGGGACCCGAGACAACACCCAAAGGAACCACAGCTAACCTCAGCCCTTTGCCCAGTTTCCTCCCTGCCAGTTACCAGAGTTCACTATTGTTCAAGCTCCAGGGGTCACACTCTGCCAGTCTATGGGTGGAATTTATTCTTAACAAGTGTTTTGTTTGGCTTGCAGTATTTTTTTTTTAAGGCAGACACTGACAGTAAAAATTAGATTCCATATAAAATTCCCTTTGTCCAGTTTTTCTTGAAAACTGAAAGTCTGGGAACACAAGTCAGCTTGGCAATAGTCTTGGGGCCAAGGAAAGGCTACCTTTACACAGCCCTCCAGCTCCCGAAGTCTCCACCCAGTTGGCTTCACTCACACAGGCCACATGCCTGCTCCTTTGTTCAACTGAGTTTCTGAATCCTGCTCTACCCACAGAGCCAGGAGGCTGAAAGGTGAGGGAGGGGTGACAGGGCAGACTCACTCTTCTCTCCCCTCCAACAATGGTAAATAGCTGTTGGCCACAGATGTCTCCTTCAATGGGATTATGAGAGTCCTGGGTGAGAACAAAGTTTATTCAACTTTATTTTAAAAGTGGTCCCTGATACAAGAATCACATATTCTATATAAGGGGGTGGGGGTGGGGGTGGGGGGCAGAAATCATATTAAGTGGTATTACCATACTCTTATCTCTAGAATGTTGCCTCCAGCTTTTAAACAAGCTTATTACCATTATGGAAGCCCCTCAAAGCCTCCATTCTGCTGTTTTCAAAACAAGGTTAGAGAAGAAAGAGCTAGAAAAAATAAATACAAGATTTGTTAATTTAGGTTCACAAAAATGAGAAGTGGATATTGTGCAAGGAGGGTAGATACTAATTAATTTGAAATTTTAGAAACAACTATTCTAAAGCAATGAGTTATTTATATGTTATGTCCTAAACTTTTTGTGTTTTTCCTACTGCCTACAAACACTTGGGTGAGTCTTCTCAGGTCCTTTCCTACCTGGATTTCTTCTGCCTCCTCCCTCTTTCATAATCACCCTCAGGAAGCCTCCTCTGATTCATTTTAAGCAAACAAACAAGGCATTGTAATATATTAATATAAACTCCTTGAAATGACTTATCAGGATCTTTACATCGTATTCATATGGGTATATTGAATTGAATCGAGGTTAAACTTCAATAGCTGGAGCTTTTACATATTGTAACAATCATTACCCAACACTCAATACTTGATACTCAATAAATGTTTTTGAAATGAACACAAGTTTTATTGTTAATCTTCCTAAAAAACTAGTATATATTTTTTTTACACAAAATCTATCAATACGAGATTGATTGGTGATAGGAAAAAAAAAAAGCAAAACAAAACAAGTTGAGAGAATCCAGGCTTTTTTCAATCGTAGTCATACTTCTTCAGTGGTGATTTGATTTCACCATCTCAATTCATCAGAGCCTGTCTATATGTTACAACGGTGTGTATTTCCTATTGCTACGTAGATGAAAAGGAATCCACATAAACCATACCAACACCATTATGTATAACTGGTGGTAAAACTTTATTATTCAAGTTTAGATGTAACAGACATCTTTGCTGCCTGAAGATTGTTTGCATAAGAAATACACCAAGAACATGTTTGTGAGTAGAAATGAACATGCACTATGAAAACAAAATTAAATAAAACAAAAAAAAATTCCATGTGTTGTAAGAACAGAACTATTATAGCCAACATTCTAATATTCAAATCAGGACTACAAATTGAATTTATTCTTAGCAACATGAAATCATTCCATAAGAAAGACATTTTCTGCTGGTGAATATTGCTATAAGTTAATTTTACATTGGCATTTTGAGATGTTTCCCATCCCATCCCACCCCCCAAGTTATCCATGTTGTCAAATTATCCACCCGAAGGAATTTGGCATTTCTTATTGTGATATCTGCCTTGGTAGCCATTAAAAAAACTATTGTTTTATCAGCCTTGTAATAGTTTTGCCTCTTCATAGCCAACACTATAGGCTGTCTAGTTATGGTATTTACAGCTCATCTCTAACACAAATGACCCCAATCTTTCCTGGCCCTTGGGAACTGAGAGTTTAAATAAGCCCCTTGGCCATATAATAATACTTGGCACTCCCATGGTGCCTTTCAACCAAGGATCTCAAAGTGCTTTACAAACAAGTACTACATTACCATTATTATTATTATTAATATTATTATTAATATATATTTTTTTCCATTTTACAGGTGAGGAACCTGAGGCACAAAAAGAAAAAGTGATTTGCTGCAGGTCATATAATGAAGAGAAAACCAGGGGTAAAATCAGAATACAGTTTTGGGACTTGAAGGACCGTTTTCTCTGGTGAGTAACATTTCCATGTAAAGTTACTCTTGCTCTTCTCTGGTGCAGGATGGAGTGAAGCTCACAGCTCTACCTTTCCTTTCAAGAGAACAACACATGAGCACGCATTATCCAGTTTCTGTGTGTGGATCAATGTTGAATTTCACATTTTCTTCATCCCTGACTTGACACGCTCTGCCCTAGTATCTTCTGGAGGTCCTAATTACTGCAAATAACCATGGATACTTTCTACACAATTGCACCGCTATCAGGAACACGTGAGTCCACTGTCTAGGAAACAGTAATTGGAAAACCAAAAGGAAGTGCTCTTCAAAGAAGCCACGCCTTCTGCCCTTGGCCAAGTCTTTCTTTGGGAAAAGAGCACAGCCCTTCAAGGTCTTGATGCATGTCTTTCTATTCTCCTCTCAATGCACAGTTGCCTGCTGATAGAATTCCACCTACTTGTACCTACCTTTGGTTAGCATATTTAGTTTCATATTCGGGTTGAATTTCAGTTCCTCCATTTTCTCCTGTGATCTAGGAAGGTAAACTTTTACCTACTTGTTCAAAGACGTCTTGTGTTTTCTGTCATGGCCCTCAACCTAAAGACAGGAAGCTGTGAGTTCAGGTAAACTTCAGGCAGAAGGCTGGCATGCAGCCCAGAAGCTGAAGACCAGCTTCTGGGCTCCATACTTCCACCGATGGATGGCAGACATTCTCCCTCCAGAGCTGGGTTAATGTTCACTAACTAAACAGGCACAGGCAGTCCAGAGGTCCCAAGACACGTCACTTGGTGATGTTTTACAGCCTCACAGCAGGAGGCTAATAATGATTTTAATAGCAGTATTGATACTCTTAAATTTATTAAGAAAAATGTCTATCCTCAGGCATTTAAAAATATATATACATTTACTGTTTTTGGAGCTGTATTTGCATTGGATCATAATAGATTATGTGCACATGTGCAACCATAATGTGCTACCACAGGCTTCCACAAAGAGCTGTTAATGATAATCACTTTTTTCTTCTTCTCATTACTATTATCTTAGAAAAGAATCACCATGCTTGTTTTCTAAAATCTACCTTTACTAAAAGAGAACAGTTTAGAACAAAACATCACTATCTTCAAAGTTGATTTTATTTAAAAGAACATCTCAATATGTCACGTGGAAAGAAGGGCACACTCTTTCCCTTTTGAACTACAGAGTTAACATGTGAACGTTTAGGCTCCATCCTTTTCTCACCACATAGAGTCGTGTAGTGTCTCGCAATCCACAACCTTGTGAGGTGGGCTGGCTCTTTATGATTTTTCAATCCCCAACAACAACATGATTATGGGTGAGAGGTGAAGGGAGAAAGAATGAGAAAAGGGAGAATGAGAATGTATGAGCTGGTCCTGGCCTAAAGTCGAATATAGACTAGGGATTTTAAGAGACTTAGGGTGTTTAAATGGCATACAATTTTAGCTGGGATATAGTTTTCATCAGAGTTTGGGAAGCTTTTTCCAAGAGGGGAAGATTCTTAAATCTTCTTGAAAGTCCTCAAAAGAAATTAAGTACCTAAACAGCTCATTGAAAAATCACAACTTAAGACAAAATGACATCTTAAAACCAAATAAAGTAAAAAATAACAACCAATCATTTTTGTAATCTATTTTGAAAGATGGAAGAAAGGCTCTCATTAATAAAAAAATAAGGGGTATTTTAGTGTCATGATAGATTTTCATTATTTCAGAAAAGGTCAACCTCTTCTCCATCAAAATATGAAACAACAAAAACAAAAATGAAAAAAAAATAAGAATAAAGAAATAAGATCTAGCATGTCAATGCTATCCAAGAATATTCTACCAAAAGTGGATTGACTATAAATAGTCCAAGAATAGTGATATGTATTTTCCAATGCTAAACATTACTACCAACCTGTCTGAGGAAAAAGAAAATCACATGAAAATAAAAAGACATAAGATGCCAAAAGTGAACAACCTATTTGTGTCTGACACTGAAGAAACTGCTGATGGAGTCGTTTTACCCCAACAGTCATACCTGTATAACTGTCCAACTTAACCAAACTTCTGGTGTTTTGCTGATTTGAGCAGTCCACATATAATGTTGCTTGAGGTTTGCCAGAGTGCACTCGGTTACCAGTCTTTCCATTAAGAAAACTAATTGCGGTGTTATTGTTTGGGAAATCTCTTTTTTAGGTCTTTGCTTGCCACCTCCCAAGTCTGCCTGTACAACTGAGATGCATTTATTAAATTCCTAAGAAAGATAAATTACATCATTTGGATGTCAGAGCTCCTCATTCCATTTCTTGATTTCAGTTTATGTGAATATTAGAGCTACGCAATAGGTGAGATCAGAATGGAGCCCTTTAAAAATGAAACTGAAGCAGAAGGCTTAGTCCTGATTTCGTTCTTTCTTTCTGTGTCTCTCTCTGTCTCTCTTTACATGAAAACGAAAATGCAAGAATGGAAATGACAACACAACATCAGAAAGACATGTTTAACTTCATTCACTACAACAGTCACGAACTGGTTGAACTCAGCCTGCCATCCAACTCTAAAAACCGAAGACCTGGCATTGAGAAAAAGAAACAAAACCCAAAACAAAACAGAACAAAACAATACAAAGCAACTGCGAATTAATGTAAAAAACGGAGTGCAAATGCGACTACAAGAATGCAATAAAAACATCAGTGCTGCAGGTTCCAGCAGCACTCATCAAAATAATTTCTGAAATGTTTCATCTGAAACATAGACAAAGCAATAAAAAGAGGATATATGTTTATCATTTTAAGCATAACAATGTGAGTTAAGAGCTTAAAAATTAAAAAAAAAGTACTTGGAATGAATAGTGCTACCCTTTTTTTTTTCTAAGTAGGCATAAAAATATTTTCATTTCCTTCTTGTTTTCCATACCATTATATCAAGAACTTTCATTTGTTTCATGTTACCGTTTACAATTTTAATGCGCACGCACATACACACACACACACACACACACACACACACACACACAAAAAGATATCTACCGCAATAGAAATAGTTGCTTCATTACCTTGTTTGCTACATTTGCAAATGTAAACAGCTAGGCAGAGCCAGAACTGACTCTAATGCATGATGGAATATCTTTGTTGCATACGTACACTGTAGAAAATAATTATTCAATATGTCAGGCACCATTATTTGAAATGTAATACATTAATATTTACTAGAAAAATAAGTTTTTTTTTCCTATTTGTTCTCCCAACTTCTTTAATGAAATAAGTTAATCTGACAGTGCATCCAGTAGCTTGTAATATCTTCTACATCTCTGTGGCAAAAAATAAACTACTGGTTGGGACAATATAATGCAAATTATTAAAGTCAGTCCTTGTACATACATCCTTGTAGCAAGCATTGAGGCTCGACTAACAGCACCTTTAACCAATTATTTAATGTTCAGTTATTTAGCCCTATTTCCCTGAGCAGTTATGCTGAGGAGCTTTCCCTTCATGGATAGTTTTACAAAGCCTTAAGTATTAAAAGAAATATGAAGACATACTTCTAAGAATCCTATCCTATTTAATGCTACTTAACTAAACCTGTATAAATCTAATGAAGGAATTGATTGGTACACACACCGTCAGTCTGTGGTAACGTGACCTTAGACACTGCCTGACCACAAAGTTTGGAAATTATATTTAACCGAAAGAAAATAAATAAATACAGCAGGTTACCTTGTGGAGAAATACCATGTGTTCTAAACGAATTAAGCCCATGGTCTAAACTTTTGTATCCATCTAGTCTTTTGAAGTGAGGGGATCCCTTTAGTTATCATGTGCCAAGTGAGATTAGTGACCAAGAGGCGGCTTCAAAAAACAAATCCACACTGGTTCATCGCGTACAAGAAAGAAATATCTGGCTACAATGAAAATTACTACGTAAGCACTGAGGACATTGGTTTTAAAAATGCATATATATTTGGACAAAATGAACCTAAATGGCAAACAAAAGGACTACTTTCAAAAGGCGTATTCGAACATCTAAAGGACAAAAATATCAAGAGAGGGTGTGCATGTGTATGTACAGGCAGGGCTGGCCAAAAGCATCGTGCCATCGGCTGTCACATTCTTGCCAATCTCTCACCAAGCCTCACCGCAGCTCACATTTCTAGGTCTAATTCTGAAACATTGTCAATGAGAGGAGACTGATCTAAGAGGGCGCCATTTTCCTTTCACAGCCCCGGAGATTAGATTTTTTTCCTGCTCCGCCTAGGATTTCATGCTACTTCTAAATTTAGGCAACATTTTATGGGTTTTTGAATACATGGGCCAATGGCCAGCCCAACACTGCTTTAGACTCATGGTATGTAAACCCTTTCAAATTCCAGACAGCTCTGATCTCTTTCTTTACAAATCTAATAATTATAGTCTGGTGGTACTTCTTATGGATCATTGCCACAGTACACATTCACCAAGATGATTTTGACCTACGAGGTTCGTGACTATTTACCATCTTCCTTTCTTTTTTCTCACTGACCATTAGTCTCACTTTTTAATCTTGGTAACCTACTCATCAAAAGAAAGAATCATAAGAGAAGGGAATTTCATGTTGGATAAGGCAGGCTCTATGAAGTATTTTTTTAATAGGTCTTCATAAGACATTACAAGCTATTGAATTCCCATCAAGAAAACCTATTTCTATTTAATTGTGCTAAGTGCTAAGGTTTTACTCTTTAGGTTTTCCATTTTTTTCTGCTTGTGCATTGTTCCTATGCAGGCCTCTCTGGATATGAGTTGTGAAGTCATATTTGTCCGTGCAAAGATGCTGGCATATGCTGCACTGGAATGGTCCACTGTCACCATGGCAACTCATATGCAAAGCATACATCACGTCATCCAGAAAGACAATGCCGCAGTGCACACATTTTGTTGAAAGTTCATCTTGAGTACTTCTATCAACTTTCTCTGTTTTTACTACATTCAAGGGACCTTCATTTTTTACACTTGACGGTGCCTTCGTTTTCTCCTTGGAGGCACCGTTTGCAGTCGGCCCAGGTCTGGAATGCTTGATCGCCAAATCTAGAGGAATGTCATTGTCTGATCCAACAGTTGAAAAATGAGGAGGCAGATTGAAGGTGGGATAAGGCACATAGTTTTGGCAAGGATTTGGTAGGCCAGGCACATGACTCAAGTAGTGCGGGTTCCCAGGAACGGAGAGCTTATATTTACTCCAGAACCGCAGCCAGTCAGCTTCACTCTGGAAGTCATTATGTACAAAGGGGAGTCCAAAAAGGGGGTACTGGTACTTTTCGATGGGGCTGCCTGGTGGTGAGTAATTTGGGTGTTTTGCAGGTCTCATGTACTTTTCTATGGGGCTGCCTCTCTCAGAACTTCCTTTCCCTTCCGAAACAGATGAACTATTTCCTGGGTCTCCAGTACTTTCCTGAGGGCTTTTTATCTGAATGTGCAAAGGTTGCATCCTTTTGTGGATATCCAGAGATGGGCTGACCAGGACTGGCTGCTGAGCAGAATGGCTTTTAGTCAATGAACTCTGGGCTTCATATTTACTCAGGCTCGGGAGTGGAATTTCTCTCTGGTGACTTTCCGTTAAATGATCTTCTGACCTCCTCTCTAAGGGGCTTCCGTTGACTTGCTCCTCACTGCCACCCCTCTGCTGTTTGTTGAGCTGCTCAGCCTGAAGTGCCTCTGGATTAAGGCGCTTTCTTGTTCTTCTCCTAATAATCTGCTCACCGTTGTTTTGTTTAATGATGTTTAAAGGCCTGGGAGTCTGCAGAGAACGAACACACAATACATAAAAGGAAAACATAAAAAAAAACACACCACCATTAAAATGCATTAACAATTCCTCACAAATAGAAACCATGCTTAAGTTCAAAGCAAGGATAGGCTTTATGTTATAGATTTACTAAATCTCCTCCTTTTGCCCTAAGCAGGACCACAGGAAGAAACCAAAGTGCCTTTTTTTAAGCCTAATTAAATCATGCCCATCTTTGCAGGGAGGAATGAAAACTTTCATCTACTTAAAAACAGCTTTCCAAACTCAATGGATTTTGGAATTGCATCACTGAGTGATAAAACCATGTAGAAAGTTACTTGAAGAAATGTGATTTTTCTGAACTGTTTCTCAACTTTTGAGTCACGCACTAAGATGTCAACATCATAACATGGGCGATAGGTTTTGATAAAAATTGTGGAAAAATTATGCATTGCCACAGTCTGAATCGTGTCCTCCCCCAAATTCATGTGTTGAATCTCAAACCACTAATGTGACTGTATCTGGAAAGTGTATGATCTTTAGGAGTTAAATACGGTAAGTGAGGACACAGTTAGAAAGTGGCTTTCTGCAAGCCAGGAGAGGCGCTCTCACCACAACCCCCATGCGGCGCTCGGGTCTGACTCCCAACCTCCAGAACTGTGGGAAAATATATTTGTTGCTTAAGTTACCCTATCTGTGGTGTTTTGTTATGGCAGCCAGAGCTGACTACTACATACATTCTTCTAAATAACTGCAAATGTGAATGTAAAATATTAAATATCAGAGCACACAAAACATCAAACTGACAGAATCATGTGGAAGGGTATCGGGTAATCAGAGCCATATCAGTGGGAGTTCTTTTTTTTTTTTTTAACCTCTCACTTGTATTTCTGTTCTTTTAATAATATTTTATATGCAGTAGGGAAGATTGTACTTATTACAGGTGAAGCATTTGTTTTGTGTTGAAAATCTAAATTCATTTGTAGCCTTGGTTCAAATATCCAGTCTCTCATTCTAACGCCACTACTCTGTACTTAAATTGAACGCTGAATTTTAGGAGCTTGAGTATTTTATTTGGCTTAAGCATTACATGATTGTTATTTATGCACATATGTGCAACAGGTATTTATATTTATGACTAAAATCCACAGATAAGACTATAATAACTTGTAGTAAGAGCTCTAACTTTGATTAATAAAAATAATAAATTTAATAAATTAATGCATATTTACAGATTAAAAGTTTAGATGAACCTTTAATAGGCTAAAATCTGATTTTTCCAAAAGCTTACTGAAAACAGGAACTAATTTCCACATAAAATACAAATCTATACAATAAGTAATTTGTGAATTATTCCTAGAAAAGATGAATCTTAATGCAAAATAGTACCTTTTATACATTAAACAAAACATAAATATAAATCCTTTATGGAATATTTCTAGTGTTGTGAAGGTATTTTGAAGGGAAGATAACATAGTTGTTACTGACAATTCAATTACTGGTTTCAGAATGAATACGACACATCCCTTAGATATGCCATGTTCAATAATTTTGTTCATAATTTCATATTTGTGTTATGAAAATATTCAGCACTTTATGTTTTATAAAGAATCCTGAAATTTGCACTGATACCTTTTTTACACTTTCATTTAAATGTGAGCATCACCTTTATGTACTTAAATTCATGATTTAAAAAAACTCAAAACTAAAAACATCTCGTCTCTGGAGAGATGAATATTAAAATAACTGTAAAAAGAAGAATTTAGTTTATATCACAGTTGTTAAATTATCATAAGCTGTACGGCAGTGGCTTAATTAATTCCTGGCCTATGATTGGCCAGAGTTCAATGAAAATCATTAATGTCAGTACTCATTATGTGGAAGCTTATTGCTGTGCTTAAATGGCGAAGGTTAAAAGAAAAGTAAGGTGGTGTGGTGGTGGGAAAAAGTCTTTCTCTTAGCTTAAGGTTTTTACTTACAGCTTACCACCAATTAGTATTGTTGGCAGCATCCATTTTTTAAAGAGTGATTCCAATGGCCCTTTTATTAGGACGTGTTGTCTAAAATTATATTCCCTGTTGCTGTAACCTATTCATTGGCTGTGCTAAGAGCCACGGTGAAATGCCAAACACAGAGAAATAGACTTCGGTTCGTTAAATAGAGAATTCAGATTTTTAAAGGCAGCTCTTGTCAGCAGATAAACTTTCTAAACTAAAGTAAAAAAATCCTTCGGGAAGTCAAATGCATATACAGATGGGGGAATTTATAAGTTTAAGTTTTATTATAGGATCCTCACTAAAATTTGGGAAGAAATTACTGGAAGTACTCCAGTGAGCCACAGAAAGAAGCCAGTGAGAGATCTGAAAACACAAAGCACTGTTTATTTGCACCTTACTCTACTCTGACGTGTGCTCTTTGGGTCCGCAGATACCTCATTAAATATGCATTAAATGGACTGCAGAGATTCACCTGGTATCTTCGGGTTCTAGTTCAGAGCCGCTCTTCTCAATGTGCCCAACCCCCAGCCCCCAAAGCAGCCAAGATGACACTTGCAAATTCCAAAGGTAAGCTGGAAAATAAGCATTCTTTCCCTGCACTCCCTTTTATGTTGGCCCTGGGAGCGTCCTCTTTAAAAAAGTAACTTGTCATGTGTTTTTGAACTTTTAAGAAGGTTGTCTTTCTACCTAACTTAAGTTCACCAAATACTGATAGCCATTAGTTCAAGCAACTGTTAGGTGAAATTCCAAGAAATCAATCCCCCCCCCTTCTTTATATCAAAAGAAGCATAAGGTATTACTAACATCTCAAACGTATCTCCCCATAACATCTAAGGCCATTTCGCCATAAATCACAAGTGCATTCCAAGGGACTGTATTAAACTGCAGGGGGCGGGGGAGGGGAAATGCCAGCCAGGGAATGGTCCTCATCACACCACAGACCAGGCTGCTTTCTGAAGCTTTTCCTGACAGTCTCATAAGTCCTTACCGAGTGAAGCTTCTGGTAGAGGCCACACGCGTTGCATACATATCCGCCATTTGCATTCTTTCGCCAGAGAGAGGTCTTTGTGGTCAAGCAATTGGCACAGAAAACACCCGAGCCTCTACGCCTCTGAAACGGGGAAAAAAACACAAGGTCAGAGGTGAGTCACATGATCACTGGAGTTAGACCAAATCAACCCAGGAGTTTTGTCTTCAGACTAGCAACAATGACAGTATAAAACCACACTGCCCATAATGAGGTCAGGTTCAATTGTGTTTAATAGGCACCACTGATTTTCATTATAATTAACCCTACAATGATGGATGAGGTGTGTGCAACACCAAAGGCTTTTCACAGAAACAGCTTTAACTTTTTGAACTTTGGGTTTTGTGCCATTAATGATGGCTCCTAGAGGCTGAACCTGAAAATATACCTTTGAAAAAAAAAGTGTCACAACAAAAAGTCAAAAGACAGAACATGGCAAGATGTTTAATATACTTTGGAAAAGGAGGAGCCCATGCCACCTGAGCTTTAAAATCCGATCAAGCTTGGAATAAATGCACCCTGTCCATTATTTAAAATCATACCCGGCCGGTATCTTTCTCTATGTCACTCATGTAACAGGCGTTTAAGAAAATATAAGACATTCAATTCAGGTCTTCGGTGTGTAATGGTAAAGTCTGAAAGAGAACACCCTCTATTTCCCAAAGCCGAGGGAACCAGTAGAAACGTCAGGCGGCTAGAAGGACAGTATTACTCATGAGGACCCCGATTGGGTACCTGCTTAAGCCAGACAACATAGTCCCATCAATGGCTATATAATTCTTTTATTTGACCCAGACTTGGAAATCACAAGCATTTCCGAACACAAATTGATGTTAGTGGGCTGAAGTCTGTAATCACCAGATTCAGAAATAATCTAAGGATACCTAAAAGTAGATAATTAGTATTGATTGTTCCATTCTTGCTATCAAGTAATGATCCCATTAAATGTCCCACTGAAACAAAAGTCAGACTGTGTTTGTAGGCACAAATACTAATAGGCAGGAAATGGAATTCTTTCGCTGCAAAAAATGGACAGCCTGCCTTGCAGCTCGGCTCTCCTGTCTCTAGGAAGCAAGGCCTTTAATGATAAAATATGCACGGTAGATAAGGAGTGGAAAAAGTCTTGCTGCAACCCAATTTTCTTATAAATTTAAAATTAAGAGCAGTGTAAGTCAAAATTTCAGGGATTCATAAAATTTAGGCAATTTATTTAACTTGAGTCCATACTGTAGACGAGTGGTATCTCTGCCAAGAAAATACAATGGTTATAATTGTACTCTGATACATTTCAAATGGAAAGCTTTCTGCAGACATAATTTTGGCTTCAAGACTGGAACACTTTCTTGGCATTGAAAGGGCATTTGATTCATCGGGTGTTTCACAATGTATCACTAAAAAGACCTGGTGAGCAGCCAGTTCCCTATAGGGTAATTTTTCCATCCAGATGCAAGTGCTATCAGAGGCCCTCGTCAGCTAAACTAATTATGATCTTGCAATTGCTGATGCCTGCTCACTCTACCATTCGACATCCTCCATTAATCATCAATACAAGGAAAATGAATGAAACGTAAAGAAATGAGGGCCGGTAAGCTGCGCAGCTATAAAAATCTGAAATGAGAGCAATAATTTAACAAGATTGGGGAATGTTTTTAGTGAGCACAAAGTCAGGCTAACAATTGCCCTTTTCAACCAAGAACACGATTTCATTAGTGTAGCAGGTTGTGCTACTTTAGGTGATGTAATAAAAGCTAGATTTTTCACAAAGATAATCTGTCTCCCCTTTTCCTTCCCTCCCCAAGTGGGGACCAGGAATGTATTGCAAGTTTCTAAATCCCGGTAAGAGCCACAGCAAACACTAGGTGTCAGTCCACTAGTCCAGTAGTGACCTACTGTAAAAGTAGAGACTGCTGCCCCTGGAAAAAAAAATCAATGAACTACTAGAGGTTGTATTTGTTAAACACTCTGGGGCCCCCTTTACCCGAAGTAACTTGGGGAGCCTCGTTAGGTCATAATTGTGACATTTCCCTGGGGCCATGTTGTCTTTTTCCTAGATCTAAACACTAACATGTTTGGCAAGTAAAACACCAACTTGATTCACATAAAGGCGATGTAAATGTCCATTTGGAAACTAAACCACATATATGGCAGAGGCTCAAATTTGAATGTGTAACCAACCATTCACTCCAGCCTGCTTTTCTTTCCTTCTGCCCTGGGTGCTTGACACAGCTTGCCAAAGTGGGTGTAATCCTGGTTTCAGAAAGCGTTTCAATCCTTGCCCAATTTTGTGCTTAATTCTCTTGCAAAGAAAATTCCCTTCATTAGGTAGAGAGAAAATCCTGAAATTATAGCCCTGGTTTCCACAGGCATAGGTTGCTTTAAGCAGCACTTATGCTCCAATAAAGGCTGGTATGTTTTAGGTAAACCATATATCTTAATGTAAATACTCCAGGGGAACTCTGGATTCACATTCTCAGTGTCCGTGTGGCCGGGAGGTTGGTCATCAGATTTAGGAGTCAGACTACTTGTATTCAAGACATGCTTCTGCATTTTGCTGGGTGCAACTTCGGGCAAGTTACTTAATCTTGCAATGCTTAAAAGTATGAACTGCTGAGAATATTAACATGGGCTAATGGATGCAATGAAAGCAGTGCCAGGGATGTAGTAAATGCTCAGTAAGTTCGCCATTCGTCAAGGGGATCCAACTGTATTTCTTTGGTGGGAGAAAAACATATTTTGTTAGTTTTGCTTTATCTCCTGGTTCTACTTATTAAACATTTTATATATGCCTAGTACATATAGTTGGATATTATCAAGTGTATTTCATTTGTGTCAATCTTATCACATCTGAGAATGGAAAGTTGAGTCAGAGTGAAATATCTAGGTGTTCACACCTAGAATTCGATAGGAGCGTGCTTGTGTGGGGGTAGAGAGTGGGAGGTAGGTGAGAAACGTTTCACCCATTAAGTTACCGCCCATCTAAACAAATTTATCACTTTGGTAGGCACTGCGAGCAGCAGAGAAGGGAAGGGGGGGGGGGAGACGTGAATAATGCCCTCAGCTGTGACCACAGGATCACAAAACTTGGTGCTTGCTCTCCTGAGGCAGAGGGAAAGCGGCACTCGTACAGATCACAGACGGTGCCACATCTCTCTACACTGCAGCAGAGATGAGAGCCCTGACTAGGTCGCACTGTGGAGTGTAACCTGGCTGCACACAGGAAGGCATTTCTTTCGAAGTTACCAACGTCCTTAGCCCAGTCGAGCGCAGAGAAGCAGTAGGTTGGCAAAGGAAGGCAGGACAGAAGTTTCTCTGCCCTGCTCCTTAAAACTAAGCCTGACCTTGTTACTGCACTGAGGACCTTATTTCATTCATAGGTTATCATGCAGGAGAGAGCTTTGAAATATTTCGTCATTCTCCTTTCCTACATCCCACACTTATTTTTGAGAAATCATGTCTCCTAACAGTCATCACATACTCTAAGTAGTTAGTACCTAGGACAGTGCTCTGTCTCCTGCAGTTAAACACTAAGGAAGTTGAAGATAATCTCTCCAGGTGTTATTTTTATCATTAGCAGATACTCCTCTATTTTGGAGGGGGGAGTTTAAAAAAGTAATATCCCTTTTAAATGGAGCCCCTTCATATGGCTAAATCTATGTCCAGGAGGGCAGAGATGGCTAATGACGTAGGGAAAAAAAATCAAGAGGATCACTTTTCCAATACTACATCCCACACTTATTTTTGAGAAACAGGTGAAGCAGGTACTTGCTAGGTCCCAAGGATACCAGGTCAGGTACAAAGAAGCTCCAGCTCTCCCTTGTAAACATCATTCTAGCCTCACATTGCTGATGGTTCTCTGCGTGCATGCTTAAATACTACTACAAGTGCTTTTCCTGTTCCTACAAGCTGGTTTAAGAGTCACTCATAATTTGTAAAGCCATGACCTTGTGGTGGAGGGAGGTGAATCCCATCATAAGGCTAGAAACACTTCTGGGAGAGGACGTGATGGGAGTAAGTAGCTGAGGCACACCTGAGAGGCACGCTTCGCCCGGTGCTTACTCTCCTGAGGCAGAGGGAAAGCTGCACCCGAACGGATCCAAAGCAACACGAACTCACCGCGTCCCCTGCCTCTGGCCTTCTCTAATGTACCATGTAGGGTCCACAAGGGTGAGGGAAGGTTGGCTGAAAACCCAAATCTATATGAAAGTCCCCTCAACTGAAGACTTCTACAGAGAAAAATTCCAGAACCAACAATTCGAGAAACTTTTTTTTTTCTTCCAATTTGAAGTTTTAATAGCGTGTCTACTAACTGTTAGGTCATGTTTTTGTTGCCTCCATGTTGTTTCTGTTGGCTGGTTAAATTTCCCGCGTGGAAAGGAAGGACGGTGATAGGAGCAGTTAACGGTGAGGGATTTGGAAGCCAGTCCAGTGTTGGGCCTAGCAAGTGCTTTTCAGTGACCATTACTGAGAATTCTTCGGATCACTTGTTTCCCTTCTACATTTCAGATGTGTTATGACCACAATACTGGTTTTTACAACAGCAATAGGTGATGAATTTGGACAATCACCCATGCCAGGATTTGAAATAGAGAATGATGGGCACACCCATCTTTTATTATAAATACACTTTAAATCCAACATAATTTATTTCCCTGCTGTGGAGTGCACCAAGGAGTATAATGACTAAATAACTATCTTAAAAAATTTAGTCTTTAGGTGCACAGCTAACCACTGTATGGTATCACTATTGTTAGATTTCTTTTCTCAAAGCTTCTGACTCGAGTTTTCTATTCGGGAACTCAAATTACTCATTCATGTGTCACTCTGGGTTGAGCCTTGGCACATGTGTTGGTAAAGCCAGGCATGACTTCAGCCAAAAAAAAAAAAGGAAAAAATTATTAAAAATTAGTTCAGCTGTTTTCATTGCTTATTTTGCTATTTGAAGATCAGTCAGAAACAAACATTTTAAGGTTTTCAAATTTCATTATTAACAAAAAACTGATTTATTTTTATTAATAAACAGTAAATTTGATTATTCATTCAAGTGGCTTAACATTTAGAGCCATGAATGTTCATCTCCAAAATATTAAACGTCTCCATTGGCGAAAGAATTTTGCAGAAATGATCCCTTAAAATAATTTTCTATGAGTAGGAACCATACTGAAACCATGTAATCACATAACAAGCCTTGATAGGCAGATTATTTACTCACATTTTTATGGTTTTATATCTTAGCCGTTTAAAATGGAGTCAGTCTGAAATTTGATATGTATGCTGTTAATCTGGATGTACATCAACTATTTTAACTCTTTCGATAGCCTCTGTGTTTGATTATATCAAGAATCCTTTGTGAACTTCATTTTACAGATAGAATTGTAGGAATGATAGAATCTTCAGGAAGAATTCTGCAGTTAATAAAATAACAGCAGTAACTGTAATTCAGTTCAGTTCTGGGAATAGTTACTGTATGTCCACCATGTGCCTGGCGCTGTGCTAGAAGTTGGGGTTACAGTGATGTATACTACAGACAAGGTCTGTTCTCAGAGTTTCCAATAGAATCAGCTAAAAACACACTAAGTGTGAAGTTAACATGATATAAACTGAGATTGCTCACTAAGATTAACAGTTTAATTCATGTAAATTATATGGAAACTTTTGTGAAGACACCAAAGTATTTCCCATGAATAAATCTCATTTAAAGGCCTAATGTTTTATCTAATAATCAAAAGGCTCACTCTCTGTGCGGCTTTATAATTATGGGAAATAAGCGAATTATTTTGGAAACAAGTTGACACTTGCTTAGCCCCATCAGTACTAATGTCCTGTCAATAATATTGCTTTGTTAACTACCAAAAGTGTTGATATAGTTAAATAATGTGTTAATTACTATCATGTATATAGTAACCATCCAGTAACTATTGAATAAATGATGAATATTATTTTAGTCATTATCACTATTATTCACCACTAAAAAAACAGAGAAGGCTATATCCATCTCCCAGGTCTCCCAATATATAGTTAATCAGCTATTGACTACATATCAGTAGACCCCAAAGAATACATAGAAAGTAGCATTAAAAACAAAAATAGATGGTGGCTTGAAATGAACATCTTTAAATTAATAGAATTTTATCAGAAGCACAGACTGGCCAATATTTTAGCAAGATTCGGGGGAAGAACTTGGCCAGCAGAAAACAATAGTTTCCAATATCTTGGCTGGCTTTTGTTCTAAATAAGATTGTAAAGAATCCATTGAAATGGGCAAGTTTCTGCCTGCCTTGAAACAGCCCTCTTTGCCCTCAGATTTCTTGCCAGACAACTAAAGAGACTCTACAAGGTTCAGCCAAGCACCAATCGTATAATCATCTATCTCAGAGTTTAGAAACAAAACCTGTTTATCTTGATTATTAAATTCACTTCCTCAACACATCAACAATGATAATGGAGACCAATGTAAACACAACTGACATCCCTGGCTAGGAGCAATGGAACAACTTCTGTTTCAGGACATGAGGCAATGCACGCTCCAGTAATCATACCTTGTACCCAGGTACCAATGTGCCTAAAACTTATTCCACTGACGCATCAGTACACAAGAGTTGCCCAATATATCAGGAAATGCTAGCGTGCGAGCCACATTATTAGCTCCATTTCTTCTGAGATTTAATCGGTGACTCTTGGAGTGGGACAACAGAAAAATCAAGATTTCGCAGTTAACCTACACTTCCAATTATTCATATGGATTCTTCAAATCTGCAGAACTTAGAAATTTATCACAAAGATAAAGAACCCGTTATAGGTCTAAAGGGTCACATCTCCATCCTTTTGATTTACCCCCATATATTTGGTAACAAGCAAACCAAACATACAACGTCATACAAAAACTCCGTAACAGACAAGACTAGAAATACACAGATCTTTGCAGTTCTAATCCACGCTGTTTCTAAAATAATATTATGCCTTTACAGCGATACATATGTGGACAGCTAAAAATATGGCTCAAAATTTATGTCTGCACTGTCTTTTTTCATTCCACGTGAAAGTCATTATTGTCAAAAGAACTACTCAAGTCTCTTACTGAATCAGTTTCTGCCACCAAGGATCCATTTTCACCTTCAGCTATAACAATGGTTGGAAAGTTGCTCTACAGGGACTTTCTTTTATGGCAGTGCCAAAATCTGACACTAAAAAGGAAAGAAAAAAGCCTTTTGGAAGCATAGTTAAACAATTTTAGTACCTCTTAAGTAAACTTCAGCATGGGAATACAAGATTTGATTCTGTTCTAATAAATTTATTGCACATTTTATTTAAACAGTGTATTTAGAAAACACTTATTATGGGAATTCTTCTCATTATAAGAAATAAACATTGAGGTAATAAAATAGAGGCTTGTTCTAGAAAAAAACCTAAAGTCCAAAGGGCTTAGCTTCTAAACACTTCATTAAAAATAACTGTATTTGTCTTTTTAATTAAGGGTTGCCTTTATAATAGATAATGATGATGATTATTTTGAAAGAAACAGAAAATACCAAATAATCAGTAATTCTTTTCATATCAGCTAACAGATAATGTAACCATCCTCAAGGTATTAACCTATACACCAATGATTTCTTTACATATACACCAATGGTTTCTAACATTCTTGGGAATCATAACTTCCTTTGATAAAATTTATGACACTCTTCCAGAAAATAAAATATTTTTCAAGTAATTTCAGGCTGTTCAAAAGAATGTCCTTCACAAAATGTATCCAAAGATTTTGAATGGCTCTGATTGCCCCTGGATCCCAAAGTTAAGAACCTCTTACATATCCTACTTTAGATTCAAAATGAATTATTAGATATTACTGTCCCACTTATGTTGATGAGGTAAAACACTGAGAATGGTTCTTTGACTTACCTAGTATCAAAAAGATATCCTAGTAGTCTCTAAGTCTAGGCAAAAACACAGGACTATATTCTAAACACCATTTATGAATCAATGGTCTGGTATAATTTCCATGTTTGACTACTTTTTACTTTTTCTTTTTTAACACATTGCGTACCGCATAGAACTCTCTAAGACATACGCCAGGGACCGCATGTTTTGGGGCAAACTGCACATTATTTAAATCATCATAATGCACTTTAGGTGTTGTTTTTCAAGAATTATAACATTTTTATTTACAAAAACAAACAATTAAAGTTCCTAGTACTTTTTAAACGTATGGTACTGCGTAAAACATTTTCCTCTATGAAGAGGGACCAAACAAAATTTACATAAGTATCTAGATTCGCTCCTTTTTCCATGGGCGTGAAAGACGAGAACACTCATGAGCGGTCCTTAACAGATGGCGCGCGAAACACGAGAAAACTCCTGAGCGGTACGAAATGTGTTAATAATCACCAACATACATCTAATATTTATCAAGTAGTTACTGTGTGCTGGAAAATATACGATAGGCTCAGTTTCATCATCTGACATCTTCCAAACGATCCTAAGAGACAGGTATCATCATCATCATTATTCGTATCATTATTACCTCCACTTTACAGATGAGAAACCTGAGGCCTAGGAACATTTTTCAGTTGCTAACTAGTAGGGCTAAGAGGCCAAACCTGGGCTTCTCCCTGGCAGAACCACAGTTCTTAACCATGTTTCAGGCTCTATTACTAAAGAGGCAATTGGGGAATTTTAACCAAAAATATTTCACTATTACATGGCTTTGAAGGTCCCTTATCTCTTCAAGCCACCCTACAACAGCTGATCAAAATTATGCAAGTTTTGAGGTACCAGAAAGAAATGACTCATCCTTGATCAGATATGGCAACGATCTGTTTTGAGGTTGACAGATACAGTCATAGCCAGAGGAACACAGCATTTGGCTGATGGAGAGGTAGTGGTGGGGAAGGGAGGGGGTGCAGGACACATGTTTTGATCCAGCTGTCTCAAGAAAGAAAGAAAAAATGTATGTGAAATAACCCTCTGCTGAAAAGCAGAAATTAGTGATACCATTGACTTAGCCCTAATTAATGCCAGTTGCAGGGGAGGGCAGTTTCGAGGGAGGGCAGCTTCGAGCCAGGGCCTCTGGCTTTTGCATTCGCCTTGGCCAGACATGGGCGCTGGGGTTTTGACAAGTTCTATAAGCACATAGGTTCAGGTAACCATTTACTAAATTTACTTTAGATATTTGTATGTTCCCTGACAGAGACCTCTTGCAATGTGTGATATCAATATTATTCAAGGCAAAACATTGCCAATCTCAAAAATAAGGTATTTTACCCAAATCCTCAGATTGGGATATTGTGAATATATTTATATTTTCCCTAAAACATTTTCCCCCATTACTATATATAAAAATATATACTACTCATCTACTTATGGAGTTGACTTGGACATTTTTCATGTGAGACATAGTTTCCATTTCATTATGGAACAGCAAAGACCAAAATATTTTTCACTCTAAACACTTCTTACAAGTTGAGAGGATACAGTACAGATTGGATGGGAAAGCACAGCATGTAGTCTGCTCAGCAGAAAGATGGTAATTGCAGCTTTTTTCCACGTAAACAACAACAATAAAAAACGTATGGAACTATAGAGTTAACTATACTGACGTTCAAAACACGTAAGAATCATGTTAAGAGACTGCAAAGGTATCAACAAGAGACCCTGATACCAAAGACACAGTTCACATTGAACACCTGTCAAGTCTATATCGGGAACACTTCTCATAGCATCTCACCTTCTATGACTATACAGGGGGGTGGGGATGGGAGAATCCTGAGGGAAATGAACTTGAATTTCATTTCATTTTTGAATCTATAAAAAATTCTTTTAAAATGTTATCTCATTTTTATTCAACTTTGTATTTCCTTTAGGACACATAAAATTGTAGGTATTTAAATACAGCTTTCCAATAGTTAAAATTAGGGCCTAGTAGTTATGTCATTGTTTAAACGGAAGATGTGTCTTTAAGTAAGAACTCAGTGTGTGCTACAGGTAAAAGCCAAACACGGGCAGATAATTTCATTACAGAGGTACTGTGAAGACAGGAAAATCTCAGCTGATCTTTAAAGTTTTAATAACGTTATTTCAAAAAGACAACTTGGACTTATGAATTTCCTTAACGATAATGATGTAATTTTGTAATAATTGAAATCTTTCATGGGAACACTGCTTCTTCAATAGCTCACACAGTCAATTACACAGGAAAGCACTGTACTCAGCTGTCCCCCTGCCGTCCAGCCCCCTTTCAAAGAGCTCACCTACACGACTTCCTTTTCCATTACCAACTTGTCTGCAGTACCATCTGTAAAAACGAACGCATACCTTGTGCGGCCAGTGTTCGCTTCTGCACATCCATTAGTGGGACTGGCTGCAGCTGCTCAAGAAGAAAGCAATGATTGTCTTTCCTTCTATATATATATATATATATATATATATATATATATATATATATATATATATATATATATATATATATATATATATATATATATATATATATATATATATATATATTCCCCTCCAGTGCCACCATATCAGCAAGGCAGTACATCGTCTGGGTAGGGAACTGCACTTAATAACCTTACTCCAGCCCAGTTTTCTGTGTGATCTGGAGTTTGTTAATCACACGGTATCACATAGCAGTGCAAGAACTACCTCACTGCATCAAGCACTCCCGAGACAACCTCTCAGTCCCCCCTACCAAAAGGAACAGTTAAAATCATTTTGTTCCTTGATAATTTGTGCATTGAACAACAAAATCAGGAAACCATCACTGAGGCCTGGCAGCAAGCACATCCCGAGATACAAAACTCCTGGTGAGAGGAACTTTATTTCATGAGAGGGGCTCTGAAAACATAATGCAGCAACTAACTTTGCTCACATTTATTTCCCCCTGCCTCATGGTTACGTTGTCTAGAGTCTAGACCAAGATTATTAAACTGTTCACAATTTCTGCAGAAGATGCAAATAGACTAAAACAAGAAATTACCCCAAATTAATTTTTAAGTGATTTGCCTAAAAGAAATAACATTTCTCCCTATTGTGAAGTAATATGAATTAAAAAAGCAAAACACCACCAATTACCAAGCTGTCAAAATAAAAACATTTTAAAAAAAGATTCACAGAGAAGCAAATTTAAATTTAAAACACATGAAAGAAAAAAGAGATCTCTCTAAAATGATTTCGTTATTTTCCTGGGCTATTCCACATTTACAAATTTACCCAAATACAGGGTGTCCCCCAAAATGTACCAACTATAACAGCTGATAGCTCAATTTGAAAATGAAGTGTATTCTAATAAACACTGCCTTCATAATTATTCAAAGTGTATACTAGTATACACATTTTTGGGGGGACACCCTGAATATCAAAACTATTCTTCACAAGAGGTACTTTCTTCTCAGTGTGCAAGCTTTGCTTTGGAACATTAGAATGCCAATTCTGCCTTAGCTTTCACTTACTACTGAATCATCCATTAGCTCTGCTTTCTCAACGTTTAGGTATGGGGTGGGGGGTAGAGGGCTGGATTGCAATTACTTACATATGCAAGTCACTCCCAGAGAATCAGAGGCTTCTGAAGGAAGAGCCCATTAAAAAAAATCTTTGTATTATCAGTGCATTGCATATATAGTAGACCTTTAATGACAAATTAACTGAATTGACTGCTATCATAAGAGAGGATTCTGCTAATTTCAATAAAAAAGACAATCTGTTAAAATGTGTGTGTGTGTGTGTACACATACATATATATTGTGATTGAAGGATTATATTTTAAGTGCAGCTTTATTCATAAAATATAAATGGCAGGCATTGTCACAGAAAAAAGGATGCAGATTGAAAACAGTTTCACTTTTGTTAAATGGGGAAGAAATTTAATCAATTCTGTACCATATTTAGACTCTATATTATATGACAGGAGAAAAAAAAAGGAGAAAGCTTTGTTTGCTTGAGTTTCTGAGCAATTTGCAGAGCTAGCAGAAGTGGCATATGTTGTGTATTTGTTTACGTATGTATATGTAGACATACACAAATGAATCCATTGAAATATTTCACCACTAATATGTTAGTGAGACTTCCCTAGTTGCTTTTATTTTCATTAAGGCAATATTATATTTTATAAGTTGGGGGTGTGTGCTAAAATACCAACAATGTTGTTAGATTAAAGGGGAAAAAATTCTATGAGTTTTCTGCATCACTGAGTATAACAATAATCAACTACACGTACAAAAGACTGAAAAGAAACGAAGCAATAAGAGAACCTAGAAGAGTATCCTATGTGGCAGCCTAATAATTATTGCTTTTAATGGGTGGAAAATAAGACATAAACATTTTGTGATTCATTTTTATTACTATGTTAGAATTCTTTCAATTCACATACACATCAATTAAATGTAATAGTAATTATATACGGGTGACTTCTGAATGCCATGCTTGATGTGGATCAAGCCTTTGATGTCGTTAAATTCTTAATTTCAGAAGATACTATCAATAGATATTAGATTTTAGAAGATATTGAATAACTGAATAAGCATTTGACATTTATATAATCCAACATCTACAGCTACATATTTATGCACATATGCACATAACTTATGCAAAATGCCCCATATTTTATTTTTACATGAAAATAAGTATAGTGACCCTAAAACACTCACATATGTGATTGTCTTAAAGAAAGTACATCATATCATTTATGCATATACAACTCTCAGTATCGCTCTCCTATCACCTCTCTCTTGATTTCTCTCTCCTTTCTTTTCTATGTTCCAAAAAACCTTTAAGTATGCCATTACCTGAACCAGTTTGGTAGCAAATTATTCACATTCATAAGATTCATGAGTTTATGAAAGAAACATAATTCTCATCTCAAAAGCTAAGTGAAAAAATTGGGGACTTAATCAGTGGCCATTAGATTTTTCCAACAGAAAGGAATGCTTTGCATCAACTTCCCTTACATTTACTACTCATTCTAGGTGCAGGTACTTTTCTTCTTTTCATTGGTGTGATCACATAGATTACATCCCTTATCATAAGCATGACAAAGGATATTTAATTAGTAGATTACACAAGACTTAGAAAACTTTGCATAGGAATTAATTTTCAGTGCTGGCTATAATTTATATACATAAGCAATCATTTGTAATTTGACATCCTCTCTCTCTCTCTCTCTCTCTCTCTCTCTCTCTCTCTCTCTATATATATATATATATATATATATATATATATATACACATACACATTCACATGCATGCAGATGTACATTTGAAATATGTGCATATACATGCCCATCTCCTTTCAAAAAAGAAAATGGCTTCAAGGTCCTCCAGTTAATAATTTTAAAAAATCAAGGGTTAATAATCTTGTACTTCAACACGTCTGCTTTTAAGAAACAGAAAGTTACACTTCTTTCCCATGTTAAAGGGGTATATATAACTAGAAGATAAAGTATCTCTGATGAAAAGGTAGATGTAAAAAGTGTAATGACATAATAGATGGATCAAACTTAAGAAACCAGCAGGTAGCATTTCATGAAGAATAAATAATTTATGTATGATTAAAAACACATTTGAAGATATTACACGCCCTCAAAATTTGTGTACTCTGAAGGAAAAGGTAAGTGGCTAGATCTGGCTTGCCATCCTTCTTTTTCTAGCAATTTTCCAAAATTGTTTTTGCATTAACTACACACACACACACACACACACACACACACACACACACACACACAGTTTTTCCCTTTGGCAAAATAAAAATGGAAATAGCCATCTTCCTTTAAATTCACCCAAAATGAAGGCAATAATTCAAAAATAAACAGAATGGACTGATTGGTACCAGACTAAAATTCAAAGAAATTCACCTTTACAAAAAAAAAATGTTAAAGTGTGCCCTAGACATAAAAGTCCTAACTTTAAAAAAAGAAGAAAATCGCCATTAGCAGAGATTTAGCTAATTAGTCCATCTAATTCAGGCCTTTTATGTTGTAGGTTTACAAATTTCAGAAAATGACCAAATTATTCCACTTACATCATTAAGTTGACCCCTTCCAGGATTTGACCCTCCTAATAGATTTATTTTATAAGATATGACATCTTGAACAGCTGTGCTATTCTTTCTTGAACTTGACTTTTTTTTAAAAGCATGAAAATAGACTGGTTTTACTAAGCATGGGTTTTCTTTGGTAACAGTGGGGGACGGGAGGGATCAGAAATGAAAAAAGAATTCGAGTTCCTATCTGAGGGAGTCATTTTGACATGCAGAGAACACTTAAGTATTACAAACATTTGTGACCAGTTAAAGGCATGATGTAGAAAGAATCTGGAAATAACACCATGCACTGAGTTCATTAATCTGAGGAGGTATGATTATTGAAAATGGAGAAGCAATTCCTTTGAATGTTCTGATCAAATCCCCACCAGTGAGTGGGCGCCACTGTATGCACACTGCAGACTGTGGTGTGTTTAAAGTCTGGTTACTCAGGCTCCCTCCAGGTTTTTACTTTTTAAAACTAAATATAAATAGGATTAGACAATTTCAGGGAAATGTTTTTCTAAATTTCTTCCAGGGCAAAAAGAAAGATTTTTAGTCTATGCTAAAAATACCTCTAAATCTATTATATTTAATGTAGCAGCTAAATAAGTATCAGATTTAACTGAACTACTGGTCTTGCTCAGAATTATCTTCGTGATAAAAAGCAACACTAGATTTAGATGAAGTAGGAAGAGGGAATCGTAAATGTTTAACAGTCATGACTTCTACCCCTACTCAATTCTGAATCAAGTTGAAGCTTGTAGAGATAGTTACGCTAAGTGTTGTTTTTCTACGTTGGCTCTACATGGCATCTTGATTTAAAATTCAAGAAAGTACTTCAGACAAATAATAAATTGTAGCACGGTATTAAAGGCACACAAGGAAAGCTCTTCCTAATTTCAATTACACTGTTGATACATTAATTATCAGTTTATCTGATAGCTGCTTCTAATAGGTCAGCCATTGTCTAACACATCCCAAGTGCACTGTTCTTTTTTACAAGAGGTAAAGGCATTTGAGAAAAAAAAATCAGACAACTCTTTCCAGTGTCTCAGGGATAATTGTTACCTTTCTCCTTTTCAACTTTAAAAGAAGACAGTGTCTATTTTGCTCAAGGCAGTTGTTTAAGGCTCCTGATGTCAGAATCTTTTCAACTTGCGTAGATTTAGGATTATTTAAAAATGATTACTGTATAACTCTAAGCTTTCTATTGCTGTTAATAATTAAGTGTGCATAATGTCCATATACAACCTGGTAATTAACCCAGGAATTATGCATTCCCACTCACCTTTGTATACACACACACAGATATATTTTACATAGATGATTCTAAATGGTTTATTTTAATATAAGAGAAAGTTTTAGACAAAACCATGATGGGGAATATAATATTGGTATCCTGCGGTATAATAATATAGAAATATTTGATCTTCTATTATAATTCTGAAATTGATATCTCAAAACAAATTCTGAAAACAATATTCACTTACAAAAGAGGGACTTGTGGAAGCTGACCTATTCTTTTACTTTATTTAACTATGCAATATGCTATTATAATAAAACCCCTGATTATTAGCAGAGAGGTTTTGCTTTAATAATCTATTAAAATCATTTACATTAAACTACTGGAACACGGACAATATCTTTATGTTTAGTTTTAAAAAACTGCCTTAATCACTTAATTAAGATCCATAAAATTTAAAGGATTATTTTGAAAATATATTTTTCAGTTCATAGTTTAAATGATTGGACATGCTTCTTTATTAGATGAATATATAATTTTTAACTTGGCAATATTGGTATAATTTTTCCATTAGAAATCTATTAATATTCATTTTTTGTCTGAGCCATGAACATTGGTTTCTTTTAGCGTCCTTCTAAGTTGATTTAGATTTTCCCTAGCAACCAATGCACACTGTGTTCTCCACCCCTTTCTTTCTTTGAATGTTTATTACCTGGTGAAATCTTCTTGGCTTGCAGAAGTAGCAGACAGGAAAGGAAAAAAAAAACTTACAACCTGAATGCCTGATATTTAATCAATAAAGGAAGGACTTTCTCCTTTAGAATTCATGTTTGATAAACTTGGCCTCTTTTCCTCTGTTAGGATCCAAAATGAAAACTCTGCTTCCCACGAACTCAAAAAGCTCAAGACACCACAGCATACTGAAGAGCAAAACAAACACACTCTTATTCACTTATTGAGTACAGATTATTCACCTATTGTTCTCAATACAATTACTAATCACTTTCTACTGTACAGAGATGACAAGGTCCCTGAGTCTAAACTCATACATCCACTTCTAAAGTTTCTCAGAGGTAGATATTCATAATATTCATGATACTGGTTTTCTCAGTGACAGAAGATCTACATTTCTGGAGAGCCCATCTCATTTCTGGAAAAAAGGCATAACTTGTTCAGTCTGCAGCTGACGAATAAGGTGGCAGAACCACCTTGGTGGTACCCAAAGGTGATGTTAAAACATATAACCAACCAGGATGGTATGGGCATTGACCAAGCAGAAGCAGAACCAGAGCTGGCTGAAGTGCAGGAGTAGAATTCAAGCGACCTTCCCCGAGGCCAAGTGCTGGCCTTCCCTGGGGATGGCGGGGGTTCCAGGGAGTGCTCAGTGTGGACCCAGGCCACCTGGGTATCAACGCCCCGCAGGGGACTCAGGGCTCTGACTGGCTTGCTCCCAGTAGCATCACTTTCACTAAAAATCAGATTTAACTAGCAAATCACTGGTGTGATCTCATGGCTCAAAAACTGGTGCTGATCATTATTCTAAAGATTTACAACAATGTTCTCTGCAAGGTCAGCAAAACCTGAGTAAATTGGCAGCTTCCTCAGGTGGTGGTTTTGAAAGCCTACATTCATTTGGTATAAGTTCTGGTCTGTTTATTTATAAACGTCTTATTACTTTAAATTATCACCTCATGTAAGAAAAGTCCAGTGCCTTTGAAGTGTTTATACTTTTGAAGGGAGGGAAGGTAAATATACATAAAGCAATTAAGAACAACGCAAGAAAGTAGACATGTCTTAATCCTGAGATTTTATGATTCTTATGCTTCTAAATGCTACAACAAATGAGAATCTCTCTCTCTCTCTCTCTCTCTCTCTCTCTCTCTCTCTCTCTCTCTCTCTCTCTCTCTCACACACACACACACACACACACACAGCTAAGGAACCCATGCAAATAGGTGGTGGGACTTGAATAAACTCTTAATCATTATTCATCAGTATGTCTTGGATTCTTTGTTGTTTGTGGCAGAAAATACAGCCCAAACTAGATTAATATGAGGATAAATCTTCTGACTCATGCAACTGAAAAAACAGAAAAAACTCTGACTTTAGGCACAGTTTAATCAGAATTCAAATGATATCATGAGAGCAGTTTCTCTCCCCGTTTTGGATATGTTTCCTCTGTGCTGTCCAGTCTTACTCACATACACCTCCTCCTTGGATGGCAAAATGGCTGTTGCAATCCAGAGCCATATGCTTGAGGCGGAATACACTTACCCCGCTCTCCTGATGGCTTAACCCAAAGCCCTCACATAGGGCCTTGTTGGTCAAACTTGGGTCTGTCCCTGTCCCATTATGCCCAATGGAATAGAAGATGAAATGGGGGATTGGCTTATTAGGTTGGTAGCAATTTCTCTAATGTGAATTACCAATTACCTGGTGATCTTGTCAAAATGCATATTTTTATCTAGGAAGTCTGATCTGGGATCTGCGATTCCACATTTCGAATAAACTCTCAGTGTGAGGAACAAGGATATAAGGTACACAAACTGGAGCCCTGAATCTGGGGCAAAATCAGCATCATCTGAATTAGATGAAATAAAAGTGAGGGAGGTGTGGATTCTCAAGAGAAAATTAAGTACTGTTATCAGAAGTAAGGTATTACAAACGAGATAAAAATAAAATCAACACATTTCTTCTCTAAGCACACACACAAACTTCTGCGTGTGATCTATCCAGAAGAAAAGCCTTTTAGTAAGTAGAGCATCACATCTGAGCCGTCCATCTAGCAACTTCTTTGGTTTGAGTATCCTTGAAAGAGTTCATCATTATCTACACTTCTCATGTAACTGTTTTGACAAAATTGATCCGTGACATTTTCTTTTTTCTACAAAAGTCACACTATGAGGAAGTATAATAGTCACTATACCACTGAAGAGTCTGTTGAGAAGAACTTGGCAAAACCTTACTGGCACAAAAAACAAGGATACCTCCATGGCAGGTGCCATAGTCAACTATTTCAGATGCAATCAATGCCATTTCCTTAGTTCACAATGAATATACAGATCTGTCTGGAAGGCTCACAATAGAAGCCCTGTGCCCAGCTCCCATGAGAACGCTCCTGAAAGTGTATCTGTACTTGCAAGACCAACAGGGCTTTTCAGTTGTTACAATGACAACAAAGGTGACATCAGATTTTTTTTTCTGAATGAATATATTTACTATTCTGTGTCAAATATCAAAAAGTATTAATGGGACAATAACTGTACCCATTGGCACATAAGTCAGAAAAGTAAATGTGACAGAAAGTATCATACTTATGTTCTAGAAAAGCTGAATAACTACATGAACAAAAGAAAAGACCTTCTTCATATGAGGAATCTAAATGGATTGGTAATATTCTCACTCTATGTCTAGCCCGAGCTCATATTTAGGTTCTAAGTATTACATTAGATACTAAGAACTTCAACTTTTGGTCTCTTCATATCCTTCAGGAGTTGGCATATACTCTTTTGTTTGAATGGGCATGTCTCCAGTATATCTGGGTTGTGATTCTGTGTCAGAGGACACGAGACTACTTTTTATATTCTAAGTCTAAGAAAAGCTATGGATTCCATTTCCCCCTATAAACTGAAAGCATCTTAATATTTAGGAAGTCAATTTTATGTACTTCATGAGGGTATTAAGGCAAAATTACTAAAATCTGGCATATTTTACCCACATCTAAATGAAAGCAAGTCAATATCAAAAGAGGTACAAGAATCTAAAAAAAAAATTGAAACAGTTCAAGGCTCACTTACTGCTCAAAGCATGCAAATCTAACATCAAGATGTCTTACAGGCACAGGATTGCATAAGCATCAAGGCCAGGGTACGCTAAATGTGACAATTGGATGATATTTATCTGTTATTCATGTGCTCATGCATTCATATTTAATACCATTCATTGAGTATCTGCCCTGTGCTCAGTGCCAGGCTGGATGGTATGGACACATAGTCATAAAAGACATAACCAATGCTCACCAGAGATCAGGGAATCCATATAAACAAATAGCTGAGGCGTGCTCTAAGAAAACTACTTTCTAGGTTCTGCTTCAGCAAGAAAAGAAGTGGCTGATTATTCTGACGGGTCATGACCATCATGTGGGTGGACAGTGTTGCACTGTGCCAGTCACCTAATGGGTGTTCACTAAAATGAGTTTCTTCTCTCCCTCTTTATGCATTTATATTAAGGGGGCAGGACAGAGAGTGTAAATAACAACTGCTCTCCATGGTCTCTTCCAACTTTAGTAGTTCCAGAATACTTCATTCTTTTTCTAGATGACCTAGAGCCCCTTCAGTGTGGCTCTTCCTAAGCCTTAGGAATACCCTAATTAAGTTAATAACAATGTACCTACCTATATAGTTTAAGTTTAAAGAATTTGGCTCTCAAAAGAAATTTCAATCGTTGTACTATTGATATTTGGCTCTGTTGACTAATGAGTTTGCTGACCACTGACCTAGAGCAACCTCATTGACTCACATTTCCTCTCTCCCTTCTTCCCTCTTCGTTTCTTTGTTTTGTCCACTTATAATTTCCAGATTATTCATGTTCCAGGCATTATACACCAGCGGTTCCAAGAAAAACTGTTTTTGACGAAAAAAAACCCCAAACAAACAAATACTCCAAGATCATCTTATGCAATTATTAAAACACCATCCAAATACGTACACAATGACTGAGGACTGATCCAACCTAACAGGATTTGTCTTCATAAAATACAAGGGGACAGGATGAGCTAATGTTGATTTCACTCACTGAACAGATATGTGTTGATTAGTTAGTCAAATGCCCATCACTTTCTAGGTTTGTCTTTTGTTGTCTGAGGGGAGGGAGTCAATGGTCTCAAATGCATTTGGAGATAGTATTTAAAAGTGTTTCTTTTGCCAAGCACCTGAAGTTAGGGTATAGATGATTATAGTACAGACATGCATTCCTTACTGGCCTCAGTCATGCATTTTCTACAAACTCGGACCGGGTCCATTCACCCGTGGGACATGGGGAGCAGGCAGTGAGCCTCTCAGGATGGTAGTGTTGTGATTTTCATTTGCTGGCATGGCCTAGTGACAAGCGCAGGAAACTGGGAGTTGGGAGACCCACATTCTAGACTGGTTTGACCTGGGACTATTTTTTGACTGAAGTTATTATTCTCTTTCACCTTTTTTTTTTTTTTTTAAGAAAAGGAGACATATGATCTCCACACTACCAATTCCAGTGATGCTAATAAGATAAGAAAAAATTAGAACACGTGAATGATGTTCAAAAACCACGTTACAAAGTCAAGAGATTTTCAAGAGCATCACATGGACAGAAACAGAACTTGTTAGAATGGTAAAGATGAATACAGCAAAGACATGATCGGGTCATTAGTTTCCAATTGGCCTGTAAGTTATTTTCCGTACCATTTTCTAGGACAGATTTGGTGAACTGGGTCATGTTCTAAAGATCTTAACAAAGTTTGTTTTTAAAGTAAATCGCTGTAGCCCAGCCAGAGTGGCTCAGTGGTTGAGCATTGTGGTTCGATTTCCGGTCAGGTCACATCCCCGGGATGTGGGCTTGCCCCCCCCCCCCCCCGCCCCCAGTGTGTAGCGTGCAGGAGGCAACCGATCAATGATTCTCTCTCATCATTGATGTTTCTATCTCTCTCTCCCTCTCCCTTCCTCTCTGAAATAAAACTATATTAGAAAATCAATGGCTGTTAGAATTGAAATTTATTTTACTAACAAAAACGTTATATTTAAAGAGCATAGGTTTTCCTCACTAGCCATGGGGGACATTTTGTGCCCTGTTTACTTTATTATTAGCACTCTGTAGCTAACAAGCAAGTCTTAAACACCACTCGGCAGCAGCTGTAAAACTAAACCTTCCAACCGCTGGTCCCTTCTGCTGAATGTCCAGAAATGCAATGTTATGACATGTAAGAACATCCACCCGAACTTCCTTTAAACTGAGAAAGCTCAAGACGGTAGAAAGGGAGGAATGACGAGGAATGCCGGCCCTGACTGTGTACAGTATCTCCCTCTGATTAGAGCCCGTGGCACACGCGCAGAGAGGCCAACAGCTGTTTCCCGTCTTTTCATCCCCTTCTCCCATTAATGTTAGTTCAGTCGTGTTATGGGCTGCACTTTAGATCTAAAAAGAAACAGTTCATTTTATTTGAATGCTTCAATGATTAATGACCCTCCAGCGTAGTTGTCTTCTCATAATTTGCCTCAGAGTAAACTGCCCTCTATTTTTCAAAACCCAGACCTCTGTGCACCACGGCAAGCAAATGATCGCTCGGGCATTGACCACGATGTGGGAAGTCCATTAAAAAAAAAAATGCATCCATTCCCTATGATCCTATGAGGACGATGTCTTAAATGTTTATGTCAAATAAAAGGCAACCAATTTTGATTCTGGGAAAGATCAAGGTATTGCCCACTGTTCATTGGTGCAGGGCTAGTATGTGCCTGAGCAGCAGGAGATAAAAGGAGAGTGAGAGGCTCAAGTCAGTAGGAAGGAATGTTCTTCAAAAGAAGGGCATTCTTGCATTTCATCCCCGAGCAGAGCAGCGCACAGCTGTCCACCGTCGGGGAAGGAAGTAGTTATGGGCCCCTATCATGTAATCAAGAAAAGGTGCCTGTAAGTCGTAACAGGACCACGTTGAGTCTCTCACTCCTCTATTCCACACAGCTACGTCCCGTGAGAGCAGGTCTACATTAAAACACTTAACTCCAAGTGATACAGATGTTTACATTTTTATAACAGAAAAAGACATGGTGCTTTCTAAATCTTATATTAAGTTGGTATTGTTCTCCTAACTTTGTTCCTTTTTGGAAAATCAAGGAATAGATTCTAAGGCGTTGCTGCAGATTACCTTCGGCCTGACATACGAAGATAATGGGCAATAACGGAATGAAAATGGACATTGTCAAACCACAGGGCCTGAGAGGTACCTAGAGGGTGCTTTCAGTTTGTTTTCTGGCTAAAATGTTTTCTGACTTTGTCTGGGCCAATTTTGGGCCACACTGAATGTTAAATAAACTATTATTTAATCAAACACAGGCATATTAGTCTCACTCCTGCTGACAACTTCAATTAGAATATTTTTGCTTTGTTAAAAAAAAAAAAACCCTCATGGTCTTTAAACTGTTAAGGCCTCTTGCACAACATCTGGTAACAATTTTTGATATGCCCAACCATCAAACTTCTATCTCCATGAAGTGGTTTATTCAAGATTTGTTTTAATTAGGCCGCCTTTCTAGCTTCACAGGGCTTTCGAAAGGCAGCATCACTCAGATGTTTAAGCTGTAAACTTACTGCAAAGTTCAGAGGCTGTAATTAGAGCTTCACCAAGGTAGACTATTACTGTGAGTAGCTAGATATCTAGGTTAACTCGGTAGCCTGTTAACAAGGACAGTAAAACTATTTCTAATTTTAGCACATGGGTTTTTAATTTTACAAAAGCTCTCTAACACCTTCCCCTCCCTGCTGGTGTTCACATCAAAAGCAGTTTGGGTCCAACCTTTCCACGGAAACCCACACCCCAAAAGCATGTTTCTATACTTGGGCGGCCCAGTTCAGTTCTCAAGTCTTCCATTTAAAGAAGTGCAAGTTCGAGAAACATCATTGTGAAGACCAGATCACGTCGAGTAGATTTACTTGAATGGCAAATATTTTTTAAAACCTACTTGGAGATTTGTTTGAATAAAGCATTTTCCCCTCTATTAACCAGAGCATTCCGTAAGCTGCCGTGTTAGTGAGAAATTACACTTACCTTGGATGTTTGTTTTTAATATATTTGCCTTGAAGAAACCTTTGGGAGTATAAAAATCTCCACTCATTTATTTGCATCACAGGCAGAGATTAAAGGCAAAAGTAATGTGGAAACTTAAACTATTTATTTTATGAGGTAACTATTTTAAAATCCGCTGGGAAAATAATGAAAAATGGCCTCATTATTCCTCTTCTTTGGTGAATCAGGCTTCATTCTACGCAAATAAGTCTCCCCAAAAAAGTGTGTGTGTTTATGTGTGTGTGTGTGTGTGTGTGTGTGTGTGTGTGTGTGTGTTTTGAGGATCATGGTAGCTTTTCACAAGTTTTTGATGTTACTTCCTTTAAAGCACTAGCACAACTTTATGGCTTTTTATTATTAAACTTCATGAATGCAAAGCCTAGGAGTGGGCCCACAGGATCACTAATATTTGAACCTCTGTGGGTAAAACTGAGTAAAAACAATGGCAATGAAGTTCATTATTTAGTCTGCCTGGTGCAACGTCTGTGGCTATTTGGAAACCCGTGGAGGATGGACGTCAAATGTCCTGTTTAGATTCCCTGGTTCTATACAAAATCAAACCCGCTGTGTGGGTGACAGTGGAAGCAGCAACAAACGATTTCGCCTATTGGTTTTCTGAAGTAAAAAAAATAAATAAATCTGATTTTCTATTTTCGTTTGTAACATGTGAGCGAAAAGTACGTTTACATTTCCACCTAAAACTGAAACTGTGGTGAGATCTATATTTGAAAATTTTATGATTCTGTTCATGGCAAGAAATAGGGGGCTTCATGAATATATAGGCAATGTAGGTAAGAATCGCAAAGGTTTTTATTGAAAATCAGAATTATCTTCCCGGTGAACACAGGGCAGCCAGTGTGTGCTTTTTGTTTGTTTGCTTGCTTTGGAGGCGGTGGGGGTGAGAGGTAAATCATACAGTGTAGTCGGACAACAGGAAAACCTGGATTAGTTGTCAACATTTATAAATCGGTGATCACAGATAAAATCCCCTGCCTTTTTCTAGGTTTTCCTGGCACTTGTAAAATCCAGAATGGCGAGGTGCCTTTTCATCGCATTGTCAGACACAGCACAGGTGGTGGTGGCAGCCTTTTTCAGAAGGTGCACTTGCCTCTCCACCCCAGGGCCTCTGAGCCTGGGCCTTTACACAACCTGCGTGGCTCCTACAAGGATTTCAATTGCCATGATAACTTTCAAGTCCTTTGATATGATGTATCCTAGTCCTTTTCTGAGTTGCGGGTCTCTGACACTAGCTGACTGAGTGAGCTCGGGCAAGTTGCTTATGCTCATTTTGATACAATTGCTGAAGGAGTTAATTCAGTGCTCAATGAAAGTACTCAATAAATGTTGATTATAGTTCCAGTTTCAATCCTCAGTCCTTTCCTCAAAACGAATGTAGCCATCTCCTATCTCCTCATGGGCTGACACCAGCATTTGCATGAGTGTCTAAAATGCATCTCCATGCCTAATGTATCTACAGTGTCTTCAAAAGAGATCTAAAATACCAGTCTCCCACCTCCCCGAACATTTAAAGTTCCTCATCATTTAGAGAACAGCTTGGGCTAGTGCTCTCCTTCCAACACCATCTGGTCAGCTTATCATCCATCAACTCCCTCCACCACCACCCCTCTGCTCCACCCACATGGGGCCACATGCCATTCACTTGGACTCTGTACACGTCAGCCTTTATTTTCTCCGACGGACACTGTGCTTTCTTACCACCTTATTCAGTGTCCAACACAGTACCTGCAATGGAGCAGGTGCTTAACACATTGTTGTTGAATGTGTGAACGAATGAAGAATGTAATCAACTGCTTTAAATCCTTTCTACCCATCTTCTTAGGTCCAGATCAAACCAGCTCTTCTATCTGCTTTTCCAAGAACTCTCTAAAATTTGGTTTCTAACACTTCTTCTAAGGAAGCTCCATGTATCTTGCTTTATTTCTCCCGTGCTGTCAAAGTCTACCACATCAGCTAAATAAACACTTTATTCCTCTTTCTACTTTTCCCTTCTGCAACATTCCCCAAACCTCCCTTCAGTGAGTCTTGAACTACTTCCCTATTCTCGTCATGTATCTGAAATCAGATTCCTCTGAAAGTTGGTCCAGAGATGTTGGAACTAAATTGCACCAAAATTACTCCCTCACTTAAGGAAACAACCAAAAAAGCCTACGAGGAATCAAATAGCTTGTTTGTTACCGTATTAGACTGTGAATTCTAGAGGCAGGAAACTATGACTTTTAATTGGCCAGCAAAACTTAGAATTAGAAGAATTCAATGGCTCAAATTATAAACTTAAGAAAATGAGGCCATGAATTTAACTTAAAGGTAGTTTTCTTTCAAAATATTGCTTGAACAAAAGGTGAAAAATCAGTATCGAGAGATGAAGTTACCCGAGAAAAATTACTAAGATAATAATACGTTATTGCTATATTGCCATTGCAAATTTAAGAAATGTATCTATGAATATTAATGCCTGATGGATTTAATATAAAAAGCAGCCTTTTACTCATGGATACATTTATAAAAAGATGAAAGATATATGATGCATATATTTATCATGATTGTTTTCCCACTTAGTAACTATAATTATTTCCTACAGAATTATTTTTCTTTCAAACACTGATTACTTTTAAATTCTGAATTGGAATAAAAGTACTGCAAAATAATGATTTGGCCTGCACACATTTGGATTTTGTAATAGGTCGGGTGTAGGTATATGCGTTGCAGTTTGCTTTGATTTTGCAAAGTGTTTCTTTAGAGAGTTCATAAAACATGTAAGGATGTGTGGAGTGAGAATATTTAAAATACTCAGGCAAGTGTTTGCAAGCTATCTGAGAGACTTCATTTACATAAAAAGCGATGTGCCATTCATACATTACCAGTGTATGTGTGTTACTCTTTGCTTCTCCCATAAGAAAAGGCTTTGTTTCCTATCAGACCAAAAAAAAAAAAGGCTGCTTTCCCCTAATCTCACACTTTTCACCTGCACCAGCTGCTTCCAATTACCTGCTTCCACCTGCAGGACCTGGTCTAGCTGTACTGAGATTGGTTCCTGTTTCACAAACAAGCAGGGAAGTGACCTGGGCCTGAGGCTGAAGGCTGCTTCAGTTAGGAGCAAGAATCTTGCATCAATTTAGTTTCCTGTTTTTCCTCCTCTGAATTTCTTGGTTCCTCACCCCTGGCGTGGTTTCTGATCACTCCTATTTTTCAGTTTCTAATGTGTGTGCATCCTCCTAATTTCAGTCCAAGTCTGTATTCTCTATCCACGGCCATTCTAGAATCCCCAAATGCTAGAACTAATTTATAGGTGAACATGCATCTAGGAAGGTTATGGGAATTACAAAAGCTCATTCTGACAAAGACAGAATTACAGATGGGACCTTACACGGTTGCCATATTATCGAGTTCAACCTAACAGAATGCAGTTTCTGAGGTTACCAATTCAAGCCTCCTTTCTACTCTTACTGCTTAGTCTTGCTCTGACATTCTGATATTTGGGATGGCAAATCTCTTGATCTAGAACAGTGCTTCTTACAGTGTGGTCCACACATCACTGGCATCACACTCATCCAGGAGTACTTGCTTAAAAATGTGGGGTTTCTTCTGTCCCACTTAAGACCCACTGAATCAGAATCACCAGGTGTGAGAGCCACAAATCTGTACTTTTAACAAGATATCCTAGTGATTCTCAGAGCACTTCAAGCTTGAGTCATTTAGTCTTTTAGCTCTACTTGGACTGTGACCTTCTGGGTTAAGCTACAAGTTCTTTACCAAACTACTTACTACACCTTTGCCCCATCCTTGCATCCAAGTATCTTAGTCCTGTGAGTATCACAACATGAGACAACTTGGAGTTTCCCTGATTTGCTAATAAATTATGCTTTTTTTAAAAAAAATATATATTTTATTGATTTTTCACAGAGAGGAAGGGAGAGAGATAGAAAGCTAGAAACATCGATGAGAGAGAAACATCGATCAGCTGCCTCAGCTGCCTCCTGCACATCTCCCACTGGGGATGTGTCCACAACCCAGGTACATGCCCTTGACCGGAATCGAACCTGGGACCTTTCAGTCCGCAGGCCGACGCTCTATCCACTGAGCCAAACCGGTTTTGGCGAATTAGTGCTTTTATATGTAGAAAAATTGTTTATCAATTAAACTGATTTTCTGCCTACATGTTGTTCTGGGTTTACTTGACCTTTTTCATTAATTCTACAAAATAAAAAATATGGATGCCTCCTTTATGACTTTAAGAAGCTCATAGGCCAATGAACTTTTGAATGAAAGACATAACAAATAAAATTATAATAAAATTGCTAAAAGTAATAAAACATTATGCTCATGTGTAATGTTACCACAAACAATTACCAATCAAACCCAGTTTGGGTTCCTATTGGATTAAACCAACCCTTTTTAACTTTATTGTAATCTATACTAATAAAAATGTAATAAGCTAATTAGACTGGACATCCTTCTGGACGAAGCTGGGGCTGCAAGGGAAGCCCGGGCCCTGGGTGCCAGAGGGAAGCCGGTGCTGGCAGCTGGGGGAAGGAAGGCCTACCCTTGCACAAATTTCATGCATCAGACCTCTAGTCTTAAATAATTCCATGTTTCTTTGGGCAAGGGTGTTGTTGTTAAAATTACAATTATACTTTAGAAATAATGTGATGTTATTAGAATACCATATTTTATATTATCTCAGAAAAAATGTCACTAGCACTATTCAGAAATGATTCACCAGGTTTTTAAAAAAGTATTTTAACTATTAACTTTTGTAATTAAATACTTAAGAACAAACAACACTTACATTCAATGTCACCTACTGTGAAATCATTGTGTAGGGATCTTAGTCCATTCGTTGACTTTCCTAATTGTTGTTAAAGTTAAAATGTATTAAACCTTTGAAAATATAAACTGAAATGTCTGAACTTTCTAAATCACATAAAAGAGAATACATTTTATGCTTGCTTTGTAAGCCTCTGATGTCTTTTCCTTTCAAGTACACAAATTACTGACTAGCCATGATGATTAACATAAAAGAACCAAGGAAAATGCTGTTCACTTACCAAAGAAGATATATAGGCTCATCATAATAAAGCACAATTAATTTTCATTTATGTAAATGAAACAACAACAGTGCTAGTAAGAACCATCTTAGCCATGCTCCAAATCTGGAAGGCAGCTATGCTCACCACTATACCACCAACGCCAACATGCTCCAAATCTGGATTGCAAGACTTTTCCCAATAGAAAGCAGGTTCACAGAATTGTCAGTAGTATATTTTATTCTTTCCTCCCAACCACATTGCTCCTATTGCTTCAGACATTTTCATTATTCTTGTGATGTCTGAGAAATGACAAAATTAGAGAAGAGGAATCTGATAAAGATAAAGCATGGCACAAAAGCTATATGGATAATTGCCTTCACAAATCTAGCTCAGCTCTCATCTCTCCTAATTAGCCTCATTACCATACTTTAAGACAGACTAGCAGTCACTCCAGGCCCTGTTCTTCTCTGTCAGAACGAGTGCTGACAGCCAAATGGACAACATATGGAGAAGTCCCCTCTTCCCGGCCCTTCTTCCATGTGCAAGGCCAGAGGAAGATTCCTCAAATCCAGGCTCAAATAGGTGTCTCTCTATCAGGGGCAGAACAATGACCTTAAATACCTCTCCACATCCTCAACTCATCACAATTTGGAGAGTTGAGGTCCTGCACTTACTACATGAATGTTGGCCATTCTCTAAAAGAACGTAAAGCATATAAGTGCATTCATTTGCTGGACAACTTCATTTTTTTGGACCTCTTCACCATTAAACAATTAAAATGAAACTCTAACGCAGTGGTTCTCAACCTTCTGGCCCTTTAAATACAGTTCCTCATGTTGTGACCCAACCATAAAATTATTTTCGTTGCTACTTCATAACTGTAATGTTGCTACTGTTATGAATTGTAATGTAAATATCTGATATGAGGATGGTCTTAGGCGACCCCTGTGAAAGGGTCATTCAACTGCGAAAAGGGTCGCGACCCACATGTTGAGAACCGCTGCTCTAATGCTTGGATACCCCATGTTAATTTGCCCCTGACATAACTATGCTTGCTCCTAAAATTCTTTCTTAAAGACTAAATATAAGAACTTCGTCGATCACGATTTGAAAGTAAATTTTAAATATTAATTTTAAGATGTCAAGTAACCCTTGAATATAACATAATGGTCAACATCAACTCATCTCCTGGCAAAAAGAACAATACGAAATACATAAAAAAATAAAACATTTGATGACAGGTTGAGTTTTTTCCCCATAAGCTTTACCACATACATTCTACTATGGTTATTTCTTATAAACTTACTTTCTATAAGATAAATTTTGATAAAATTTAAAAGGCATGTTCATTCAACTTATAATATAGGAGAAGGCAATTATATTTGATTACATTAGTCATAATACTTAAGATATTATTAATTTCCCCCTTTCTAAAGAAATGAAATAAAAATGTTACAATTAGTTTACACAATTTAACTATTCAGTACTTCTCTATGTCCCTTGTAGGCCTATTTGTTTATACAACCACATGCACCTTTCTTTTTCCTGATCACTTTTCCAGGTCTCCAATGGAAATTTGTGCTAGATCTCACTTTGCTTTTGCACTGCAAAACCTATGATGCAATCTCAATGGCAACAAAATGAGGAAAACGGATTTTCTGCACTTTGCAGTTTGGGGAAACCAACAGTCCATTCAGCATGACTGAGAAATACCCTGAAGGCCAATATTTACTAAGCATGGCGCACACACTGGAGCCTTGTTAAAAATCCACAACAAATCTCTCCTTGCAAACAAATCCAAAGGCGTCAGAGCTTCTGCCACTGTCTGAGTCATGTGGATTCTGACAGCAGAAAGCTGCTTGCTTACCCTTCGGCAGCTAGCTAGTGGTCTGCTGGCCCCACACCAAGACGGCATGATTTCCAGTCTGTGTTCTTCGCTACATATTCCTTTGGTAACAAACTACCGGAGAGGAAGAGCGTACTATTAAGGTGAGGTTTTCTCATCTGCCTGCTTCATATTTGAAGGAGATTGGTAAACACCAACTAGCTGTTTAATTTGACCATTCCAATAAAGGCATACATACTAAATGCCGATTCCCAGCAGATTGCTGGAGGAAAAATAATGGTCAAAACAGCATTCCTAAATAACAGGAGATACTTGGAGCTTCACACATAACACTTTAAAATGCATGTGGCCTTCACTCAAAGATGCCAAAGCAATATGCGATTTAGAGAACACACACACACACACACACACACACACACACACACACGGAGGAGGGGAAAAAAGTGAGGGAATTTCTTGTGTGAAAACACAGACTAGAGCACCGTGATGAATGAGACACAGGCATGTAGTGAGCAGAGGCACGAGGCTGTGTGCTAAGGAGAATGCTAAGAAGTGTGAGTCCAACGTTTTCTTTAAAAAAAATCAGATTATAAGTTCAGTGGGTTAGTTCTAAAATCTATTTCGTGGACCCACCTCTATAGTCTGAGAAACATCTGTTCTGACCAGGGCAGGGAGTCTGAGACGGAATTCCAAACCCAGAGTGATCAGATGATCAGTAGTCAGATCCCATGTCCCCAGGAGCTGCTCCGAAGGGCACAGGCCTCGCCGACCCTCTCCAATGCTTTGAACATGCTTTTCATTTTCCACGCTATTTAACTTCCAAATGCCTGGCATTCCATTTCCAAAAATTAGATAATACAATGAAGCGCCACTGATTTCGTGAGGAGCCCTTCAACAAAATCACTAGCGAATGCTCTGCCTCTTAAACACGTTTAACCATGACCGTGAAGAGACAGTCCACACGCGGTTCTTTTCTACCTTCGGTTTGATAACATTTAGAATCTTGTGGCCCGGAGGATCTCTGTCAGGAACTTCTTTCTTCCCCAGAATTATGACCTGTAACTCACATGTCACCTGTGCATCCCCAAACACCCATTACACATGAAAACACAGGGCAGTGAAAAGTGGCTGTGCACACATGTGCCTCATTCGTGCCTCCCCCGCAATAAAAACAAATTAACAGCAGAGCCTTGGGACGGTTTTTTAGTGTTCACACCTTACAAAAATTTCATAGATCCATAACACATCCTTTGGGGGAACACAGCGAGTTATATATGTTCAAAACCAGATGAAAACCCACCAAAACAAGACAGCCGTCAGAATCCTGATGGCACATTCCAGACAAAGCTTTTCCTATTACCCCAAAAGTACATGAAAGTGTGGTGTGAATCGACAATTGATGACTATTCATCAGCGTCCGGAATTTGCACTCTCAGTATCTCGCAAATCCCTCCTCCTGCCAATTCTTTTTCACAGATTTGCTTTATGCTTTATTTACAAGGATTATATGATGCAATATAATTACCCACGGGAGTTAAACACTACATTGACGTGAACTGATACATTTGTATGTGCAGTGCTCCAGGTCAGCGATGCTCCACAGGCAAACTTGGGCAGGCTGCTCATTCACAAAGGGACCCCGACTCCTTCTGAATAGCTTAAAATCCAGTTTCCGTTATGTGCACAGGTAAATGCATTCTCGTTCACTCCTCCTTTCTCACTCATCCCAAATTCACTCTTTTTTCATCGGTGCATTCATTCTATGTACCAGACATTGTACTAGGTGCCCCCATCTTGCAATCTAAATGCTATTCTACATGATGAAAGGGGATAGGAGGAGGAAGAGTGGCCCCTCTCAGGCACTGATACCACATGTCAGACAAGGATGGAACTGATGAACACGTGAAAGACACAGGCAGCAGAAAAGGCAACCACCTTCGCCAATAAACACTGATCGTTCAGGGAAGTCCCTCCAGAGTTGCTGCTTCCTGATTGATGTAATCCTAACCACAGCCTGTGGTCCAAAAATTGCCAATCAATCATGTGTACATTACAGGAAAAATTGGGTTAACATGTCTTCATGCTGGTGCTTCAATGATGTTCCTGTTCAAAGCTGGCTCCAGATACCCTTCGCAGAACACCAGCCTGCTGGTGTATCGTTCGTTTGTTTTCACCTCACCATTTTGTTATGATGTATAGGCAACGAGCCTCATGTGGCCTTTCTAATCTGAAAATGAGCCAAGAGAAAGAACGTGCTCAGAAGTGTTGAAAGAAAGGCCCATTCTGTGCCCAGGGAACTGCATCTAATACAGGAAATGAACACAAGTTTGCTGTAAGCTGTCCAGCCTCTGAATCAGCTGTTCCCCGCTCAGCGTCCCTCCCCCGCCCCCCACTCCCAGCTCTAAAACCAAGAGCTAAAAAGCCAATATTAAAGTTTTGAAAAATGTGTTTTCTTCCTCTTCTCCCATGTTCTCTCAAAGCTGTGTAAATCTAACTTGAAGGGTAAGCGGCTTTATTTTAACAAGTGTGAGTTATCAGAGTTCGCATATCAAATTAAACCCAATGAATTCTGGACTTGTTTTAAATTTCAAGCCAGAGGCCCTAACTCCCTGCATTTCACTTGGCGGCTGGCCAGACTTAGTAATAAAGTGCTAAGCAGAAGACAGGAAATACTAGAGAAGTCGAACAATGTTATGACAATGTTTATAACTTTTACAGTCAGGCCTGGCTGAACATCTGCACAACATCAGACTCTGGTCAGACCCGCAGAGAGGAAACCATTCCTTAGCTGGCAGCGTTTTGCTCCAGCCAGATGTTATCACTTTACTGGTATCTTTTCACCAAGCAAAAAAACATATATATTATATATTATATATTTACATTTCGGAGAAGGAAATGGGGGAGGGGGCTTCCTCGTTTATAGAAATGGTACCACAAATTAATTTTACCCCATAATTGATTTATTCTGACAGATCCAAGACAGTTTACAGACAATGGCATCTTTCCCTTTGATGTGATAACGTTCAAACTGCATTTTTTTGTGTGTGTGTGTAGAGAGGGAAAAAGCCTTGTTTGATGCCGTGAACTGAAATACAAAGGAACTTCCCAGGACCACGGCCTTGGCATGCTTGGATGAGGCTCAGAGGCCTGTAAAATTAGGCAGTCACCTGACAAGTATTTATATAAATGAAATGATATTAGTGGCATTTCCTTGAACACAGATGGAACATAAGAATTTATCATTTTAGTTGAAACTGAGGGAATGAAGGCCTCTTAAACCTAAATCATTTCAAGAGCTTGACATATAAAATGTCGTATCACCATTAATAACACTCCAGATATGTCAGTGTGGAAACACATTTTTAATAAAACTAGGCTAACCTAAGAGGAAACAAAACCAAAAAAGCTCAGTGGGTGTTTGGAACATAGTATTAGCAATCATGTAACTTTCACATCCTTCACCTACGATTCCTAACCCTAACGATGGATGCAGTCTCATCAGTTCAGTGTCAACTGGCACAACACAAAAACAGAATCAACCTAATAAAAAGTCCCTCCACCATTTCGGATCTGTTTCTCAATGTTGCTAATAGAAACATCTGTGTGTGTGTGTGTGTGTGTGTGTGTGTTTGCATGTGTACATAGCTCAATGAACCTGTCCTACACCTGCCTTCAGACAATTCATCATGTGACTTAGATGAAGTTAAAAGCTGGTTCAAAATGTGATGCACATTGTTGGTTTGGCGTCCTGGGAAAGCCACATCAACACTATCAACAATAACTAAGAGAGATGTTAAAATGAACATGGTTTTCAAAACACCTGCAAGAAGTCATGTACCTTTTGCAGCGTCAATTACAAAAGACTGCCAATTTCTAAGCAACCCGAACAATAAACAAGGCATTGATTTGGATGAATTTGACTAGATAATACTCGAAATTGCTGTTTGCTTTGGGATTCATTTTCCTGTGATACATACATTTGGCCCTACCCAAGTCAACACACTTGGAGCCCATGAATGAGAGGATTCTTTATTTGCAAGGGAATGTATTCACTTGGCCATTCAACTTGAGTTAAACTGAACTAGGGTGTATAATCCAATCCAGTGGTTCCTAAACTCCTCTTTGTTAGTTTCACCTTGGCTACTTTCAAAAGTAAATAAATGCGGGGATGTCATCCCCAGGTCAGGACTTTTATGATTGTATCCTGGAATCTATGGGATATTGGGGTCTCCTTACCTACTTTTAAATCCTTCACCCCCACAATTCTGCAGTGTATGGGCACGCTGGCCTGAGATATACCACACTGCATGTCTGTCAGGCTGGTCAGTGCCTGTCATGCTGCTATTCAATACTTTGAATATCACCCTGGATACAACCATTCAAATTGGCGGGCCTAAGAAAATTCAAATGGTTTTCTAGTAATGTTTCAAATTACTCCACTTCTACTACTGTACTTCCATGCTATGATTGTCTGTTAAGTTTTTCAAGTTTTTTGGCTTTTATGCAAAGTAAGCTCCACTGTGCATAAGTTGTTTTGACATATTTAATTCCACAAGAGAATTCTAACCACCAGTTCTTTCATCAGCACTCACACTACTGCAATGATAGAATGCTGTTACTTAATATTTTTCTCAGAGCCCAAGATACCAATACTTGATTAATTTCAATCTGATGTAGTTAACAGTGACGTTATTATTATCACTGTACTTTGATGGGTTGAATTATTTGTAATCATGTAACACTCATAATTAACTCTATGGGTTAGAAGCTTGCTGAGTTAAATTTTGTCATTTTCATGATATTCACAGGATTAATTAAAATGCAAGATAATTTCAAAGAAGAATTCTATAAAATGTAATATCAGGACATTAAAAGTCCTTTCTTTCTAAAAATTGTTATAATGCATGTAATGTAAATCATAATACAAACATTCCACCTTAAAACTCTGCATACTTTAAAAAACATATTCCCATTCCCCCACTTCTCATAATAATCCATTACTAGATTGTTGGTAAAGATGTGAAGTCTCTGTACACTTTAGGCTTCCAGCTAGTGTGTGGATTTTGTTTTTCTTTTTAAGAACGCTTATAATCTTGATCAAATTAAACAACATCATTTGCTCCAAGTTCTTTGTGATTTTAAAGGGCTTGAGAATTTGTTTCTAGCTTAAATGATGAAAAAGGTCTGTTGGTATTTTCACATTACTTTTCTTGGACTTTAAAGCATACAATATTCCTTATGGTTGTTCTCACTGCCCAGTTCTACAAAAACCTAATTTACTAGGCACAAGTAAGTGGCTATAAAATCTTAGGTGGTAGCAACCAATGCCTGCATCCTGGCTTAATTTCATGAGATGGGCTCCTCTGTAAGACATTTTATTCAGGTGACCTGCGAGGTTACGATTTAGTAACAGGCCATTCATGTTTTTAACATTTAACAGATTTAGCATATATGAACCAATAATAGAAGCTTATGAGTTCATGCTAATTTCTAGCTTATATACATGCTTTCTGTGGTTATCAAGCTTTTAATATCAGCGAAACCACTTTTTAAGCCTTGTATGGGTGTTCAATATCTATACTTAAGTACAAGTGACGGTGCTTGGCGGAGGGAGGGGAAGTCTGATGGCATTCTCAGGGCTCCACCAGGCTCATGCCATTAAGACAATTTGGGGAATCCTGGCTGAACAACAATGCTTTATTAACAAACTGAAATAGGTGAAACCAAACTAATTTTCCAGATTTTGAAACAGGGCTGAGAGAATCGAGAATACACCTAGTAAGCTTCAAATCTGGGTCTTTTTTTCTTTTTCCTCCAAAGCCAGATTTTTTTTTTTTCCTATGCCATCTGCCTTCTTTTTGAAAAAGGAAAGTACCTTCAAGTTCACAATTTACAATAGACGGATAATGTATTTTTATAAGTAATTGCAATTTTTGGGTTAAAATTAGGCAACCGGTGATGCACCCATCTATTTTATCGCAGTGAAGCTTGGATTATGGCTCAACTTCTCGGGATGCCCCTCCACTATAGAATTGTAGCCCCTTTCTTGATGATTCAGATTTGCTATCACTTTGTGTTCCTAAATTCTTATTCTGATCTGAAACTTGATTGTATTCCAAATACTTAATTAACCTACAAGATATTGTTAACTTCTGAAATGCATTTCCTACATTGTATTTTATAGGACTCATGTTAATGATAGTTGGGGATTAAGAAGCAGAAACAAAATATTTTAGCAAGGAAGTGAATTTTACATCTAGTCCAAACTAATCACCATGGCAAAGGTCATTTTAAGGTTTATACATTGAAAAATTGTCTGGAATATTTCCCTTTATATTTAGGCACAAGCATATCATAGAGAAGTAATCAGAAAATATATGGCTCCTCTATCTCCCAAGAGAAAGCAAAGGAACATGCATTGACACGCTTCTTTCCTCTTTGATACAATAAAATCTTCCCCATTTTAGATCATTTGGGTTTTAATTTATTTAGAAATTTGCTAAGAGAATGACTTACCAAAATCTTAATCAGAAAGTACATGCAAATATATTTTTTCAAGAAGTGTTCAATTCAAACCAGTGCAGTCAGCATCAAATAGTAATGAGCAAACTTATTTGTTCATTTAATAAGTGTTTACTGAGGGTCTAGGAGCTGTCCTCTAAGCTGGAAACAAAGTGTGGAATAAATCAGACAAGAATTCTTGCTTTCGTTCTACTGGGGGAGAAAATGCACTATTCATTGGCTGTGGAGAAAACAGAAAAGCATAAAACACCATTGTCCTAAAAGAGCCACAAAGAGAGAAAGTCCAGTGTATACCCAAAACAGTACTGATGCAAAAAAGAGGAAGTGGTTCATTTAGACTGATTAAATTATAGTAGTTTTACTTTAAAAGGCAAAGACTTAAGGTTAATAGAGATATTAAAATATAAAGGTAGCTTTCCTTTAAAGTTTAAAAAGCATAAACAAAAACAAAAATGCCACTGAGGCTGGCTCAGACTCAACATTTCTGAAGGTGGAAATGGTTGAGTAGTGTTCCTAGTTGCCCAATAGGAGTTTAGTAATGGCCAAGCCTGGAAGACCACACCCATAGGAGAAAGTGGGGGAAGAGTGCAGAATGGCTCCGTGAGAGAGTTGGTTTCAATTACTTCAAGCAAGGAGAAGAATTAAGGAGTCAGGGGGCTGGGTATAATGTAATCCTGTTTGTGTGTTAGGCACATACATTTGTGGGAAGTATGGACTATGAGTCGGAGAAGTAAAAATTGCAGTCCTTTAGGATGTCCCTGAGGTCCTGATGATTAAGCAGCAACAATGAGACAACAGAAAGGAGGGGTTAAATTCAAGAAAAAAATTGGCACTACATGAGGTCACATGACTTTCCGGTTCCTTTTCAGCCCTGGTGTTCAATGACTGGATGTGAGGAAATGGAAGGGAGGCAAGGATGAGGTTCTCCGGGGAAATGATTTGGTAGCTAACAGAATGTCTCACAGGAGGTTGTGCTCTTAGATTGTTTATAGTGCTCCAAAAATAGAAGCACTATTGAGTTGCTCAGAAAACCCTATTTTGTAAATGAAATATTTGGAATATTTGTATTTACATTTCCCTTAAACAAGTATTTAGTCTAATTTAAGGGAGATGCCATCAAAGTAGTATTCTTATTACACATAAAATATACTAAATATATCACTAACAATTTGAAGTGACCAGCTGTACCAAATGGGCAAAATCCAATCCAAGTGCCCAGTTACTGTTTGTCATTGAGTGAATTTAGTGGGGCTTGCCTGTAATCAGATGGGGTTGGAGACATCATATTGATGGACCCTTCATTCCCAATAGGCTATAATTCTACTAAATAATGTTCTAATACTTCAATCAAAATTTTAACAATACACTTGTAGAAAATCAATCAGATACCACCAATAAAACAAGTAGTTATTTACTGGCGTTTACTGAGGCAGCTGGTATGATATCCAGCACCAGAGAAACAGATAAAAACTTCATTGTTAGAGGAATTGTTTTGAAATATCAGAGTATTGATTAATTATGACAGACATCTATAATTCTATGTTCAATTAAAATCATTTGTGTAGAAATAAAAACTATTTGCCATTAAAAAGTAAATAAATCCTTTCTTAAAATACAATAAAAGTTAAAACCATTAAATTAATTACTAAGGCCAGTTTTTTAAAAACATAAGCTTGTTAATGGAGGTTTGTACTTTTCCAATGTATATATTAATTCAAGCTAATTATTAAAAAACTAGAGGCCCATGCCGAAACCGGTTTGGCTCAGTGGACAGAGCGTCGGCCTGCAGACTGAAAGGTCCCAGGTTCGATTCCGGTCAAGGGCATGTACCTGGGTTGTGGGCACATCCCCAGTGGGAGATGTGCAGGAGGCAGCTGATTGATGTTTCTCTCTCATCGATGTTTCTAACTCTATCTCTCTCCCTTCCTCTCTGTAAAAAATCAATAAAATATATTAAAAAAAAACACACACACAAAAAAACTAGAGGCCCGGTGCACAAAAATTTGTGCACTCAGTGGGGGGTGGGGGGGGGTCCCTCAGCCCGGCCTACGCCCTCTTGCAGTCTGGGACCCCTCGGAGGATGTCCACCTGCTGCCTTAGGCCTGCTCCCTGAGAGATTGGGCCCAAGCTGGCAGTCAGACATCCCTCTGGCAGCCCGGCAGCCCTCGGGGGATGTCCACTTGCTTGGGGGATGTCCACTTGCCAGCAGGGAGCAGGCCTAAGCTGCAGTTGGACATCCTTAGTGCTGCTGAGGAGGCAGGAGAGGCTCCCACCACCACCGCTGTACTGGCAGCCATCAGCCTGGCTTGTGGCTGAGCAGAGCTCCCCCTGTGGGAGACAACTGACTAGCATACCAGGGGGCAGATCCTGCATTGAGCGTCTGCCCCCTGGTGGTCAGTGTGTGTCATAGTGACCAGTCATTCCCAGTCTTTCTGCTGTTAGGGTCAGTTTGCATATTACCCTTTTATTATATAGGATAAAAACAAATGTTGGTGTTACCCAAAGAGTAGGTAAAATTAATTTGTGATGTATAGTAAATAGACAAATAGTTACTAGGCTAAGATTCTAAAGATATTCTTAAATATGCCTTATTTTCATTTTACCTTACTTACATTTCTTTCTCCCTGGTAAAAAAAAATAAAACTATAGAGCAATGTAAGGTAAAATACCAGCATATCTGAATTTTGAAAAGGGAAAAAACTTAAAACACTCTAGGAAGAGAACTTAGATATATTCCATAAAAACTTAAAATGGAAGAACCTTCAAAGTTACTGTGAATGAAAGCAATTAATTAATTTGTTGATTTTTGGTCTTCCAAATGGATTTTAATTCATTATAATGCTATTAGTCAAAATAATTACTTACCCACTAATGGCATTGATTCACAGCTAAAAAATGAATTTTGTTCACAAGCTTTTCAAATTTAAAAATTTACCTTTTCTTTTCTAACAAATTCATATTTGAGGACAGCTTGCAGTGTGTATTTCCCAAAGTTCCAGTAGGTGGTATTTCTAAGATAGCTGCCCATTTACCTAGGTTTTGAGCTACTCTTCAAATAGGATCTACACCCCCTGAATCACATCAGATTAAGAGAAGTGTGTAATTTTCTTACCCATAGTAATAGGTTTTTAGAATGAATGACAAAGTTAGATGAGAAAGCAAGTGAGATGATAAAGTTATGATCCCGAAAGACTAGTAGACCACTGACTTAGTGATCTTTTAAGTGGAAGTGTCGGCCTGAATTTCTGAATTGTGAGCAGGTGTTCAAGTGTGCAGAGTTCTCATTGATTTTAATGGCGTTATAGTATGAAATCCCTATATACTTCTTTGTTTCCCATATGTAAAGTGTAATCAAATTCAGACTATTGAAGTTATCCACATGTCTCTGAAGCTAGATTTTGTCAGCATATTGAGTTATACAAATGGATATCCATGTCTTTTCTGCAGACCAGTTGAGATAGTGAAAATTGTGCAAAAAGGTAGTCAATCATGTATAGACTTTTTATACATGATAGATATGTAATACAGAGTTATGTATGCAATACATATGTAATATCTATTTCAAAAACACAATGGTCCATTCTTGTCAAGGACAACATTAGCTACCTATTAATAACTGGATTTTAAAATATAAAAAGTAACTGGATTTTAAAAAAATTATCAGAAAGTATTGAGCAGGGAGGGACCTCTGTCTCTTTTATTTACTGATATATCCTCAGTGCCCAAAAACATGGTAGGTGTCCAATAAATATTTGATAAATGAATAAATTGCCACTAACTCATTTTAAATACAATCACCTGATCAGTTAAATTTATGATTACAAATTAAAAAAAATTACCTTTTCTGAAAAAAAGTACTATTTTAGTTTATCCAGCACATAAAATCAGACACACACACACCATACAGATTCAAAACAGAATTATCTCATTGAAAATGCAATGAAAAGTCCATCATATTTGATTAAGGTTGATATTTAAACCTTAACTTCAAGTTTTCCTGGAGTTGAAACCAAAACTCAGGTATATTTTCTATATAACCCTAGGGTTTATAAAATTTTTACATTATAGGCACATACTTTTCTCTTTTATTTTCATATAATAAATGCATTAAAATTACATTTAATAGGGCAAGAACATTATTTTAGAGCAAAATTTTACTACTAGATTGCAGAGGCACCATGTTGGTGACAGAATCGCAAAAGGAACCACTCATATGACCTAGAAACTTCAGAGTTTTTTTCCTTAGAGGTAAGTCAGGTGTTAACCCTTAAAGCCCAAACCATGATATTCATTTTCTGCAAGCCTCAAAACTGCTTTTATTCAGATACATATTTAAGAAGTACGTTGGATAACTAATCTCTTCATCCCCCCTTCTGAACCCTTTGTAGGATGTATTCATTGAAACAACAACCAACCATTTACTGATCACCTCTTACACAGGGAGGTTTACAGTTGTTTGTATGGAAAATAATACAAGAATTAATAAGTAATAATACAAGAATAAACTCTGTGTTTTGCACACTCACAATTCTAAACCTACTTTGCCACTTCCTGCATTCTAAGCCCTGGGCATATACATACAAGAGATAGTGCCTGACTTAAATGAACATAGCTTGTAGTTAAAGCCGAGTTATGCAACCCATCATTAAAATATGGCCAAATAACTATAGCTATAGAAATATTTCCAGGCCCTACAATAGCATAGCGGTTAACAGTTTTGCCTGAGAGCTTCAACGAAGGTTTTACAGTCTCACAAACATCTCAGAGTGACAAGGTTGAATAATTAATTAGTCCTGTAGATTTCTCTCTGCTTGCTCTAAAATAAAATAACAAAAATCTGGAAATTATAGGTAGTAATAGATCATACAATAATATTTATTAAGAACTCTTTATGTACCAAGTACTGTGCTTAATGCTTTATATGTATTGAGGATAGACAAATGACAGAGATAGATAGATAGATAGATAGATAGATAGATAGATAGATAGATAGATAGATAGATGGATGGATGGATGGATGGATGGATGGATGGATGGATGGATGGATGGATAGATAGATAGATGATAGATAGATAGATAGACAGACAGATAGATATAGACCATCAATTAAATCTTTTGTTAAGGCAATTAATAGTTTGTACTATAATTATTTGTTTACCCAGATCCTTTGCCTCTAAAGATCATGAATCCCTTGCGGACGCATTCGTCTATGTGTCCCCAGTAACACTTAAGGTTCCTTCCCCAAGGTAGGCATTCCATAAAGGTTTCTTGAACTAATGAACACCTGAACCAACTCTCTCTGTAGAATCTCTCAAGTCAACATTTCAATGCCTCAAATGTTTTCAATCTAGTTGGTTTATAAAGGACTTTTGAGTTAAAAATGTTATGAGGTCTCCCCTCTCAGTTCCATGTTGAGTAACTAATTTTTGTAAACCTCAGTTATAGGGGTAAAAAAATGATTTTATTTTATGATTTCAGCTTGTGATAAAAAGCTGTCTGAACATCCTTTATTCTTGAAACCATCAGCTCTGGAGTCATAAAATATTTTTTAATGACCTATAGGCCCAGATCTATTTATGTTCCTTAACATTTTTCTTTAATTAGGAATTATTTTCATCATACAAAGAGGAAAATGAAATAATGAAAGCACTCTCCAGCAAATTCCAACCTTAAAGCAAACAAACAACTCAAGCACAAACAAAACAAATGGATAACCAATGGAATGAAAGCCTCCTGTTTATCTCTTTCCAATATCTTCCTTCTCTATTTTTTTTAAATTTATTTTTAATTTATTATTTAAAGTTTTACATATGTCTCCTTTTTCCCCGATTACCCCTCCCCCCAGCCATTCCTACCCCAGGCAAGCCCCCACAGCCCCAGTGTCTGTGTCCATTGGTTATGCTAATAGGCATGCATACAAGTCCTTTGGTTGCTCTCTAACCCTCCCAAACTCCACCTCCCCTGCCATTTGTCTCTGGATCTATTCTTGTTCATCAAATTATGTTGAATACTATATCCCATATAAGAGTAAGATCATGTGATATTTATCTTTCTCCGACTGGCTTATGTTGCTTAGCATAATGTTCTCCAGTTCCATCCATGCTGTTGCAAATGGTAAAAGTCCCTTCTTTTTTATAGCAGCATAGTATTCCATTGTGTAGATGTACCACAGTTTTTTAATCCACTCATCTGCTGATGGGCACTTAGGTTGTTTCCAAATCTTAGCTATTGTAAATTGTGCTGCTATGAACATAGGGGTGCATCTATCCTTCTGATGGGTGTTTCTGGTTTCTTGGGATATAGTCCTAGAAGTGGGATCACTGGGTCAAATAGAAGTTCCATTTTTAACTTTTTGAGGAAACTCCATATTGTTTTCCACAGTGGCTGCACCAGTCTGCATTCCCACCAGCAGTGCAAAAGGGTTCCTTTTTCTCCACACCTTGCCAGCACTTGTCGTTTGTTGATTTCCTTCTCTATTCTTTCCAGGAGGTAACAACTATCCTAAATTTATCTTTTATTTTTAAAATACGTTTTTTATTGATTTCAGAAAGAAGAAGGGCAAGAGGGAGAGATAGAAACATCAATGATGAAAGAGAATCACCAACTGGCTACCTCCTGCACTCTCCCTACTGGGCAAACCCTGGCATGTGTCCTGACCAGGAACTCATTCATGGGTCGACTCTCAACCACTGAGCCACACTCGCTGGGCTACTATCCTAATTTAAGGTAGTGTATCTTTCCTGTACCCAAAGAGCAAAACCAACAGGCAGAACTGAATGAAATTCATACTGAGGGTATGGTATTCTGAAGAAATATAACCTCACTCTCAAAGTCAACAATGCCCACAAATGACCCCCAAGGAACAAGACAGTTCCCCAACAAAGCCAGTGCCTACAGAGGATGGCCAAGAGATCTTTGCCGACCATCTAGGAGCTGCTGGTGCAGAAGTCATTGTGAGCAGTAATGATCCCTTCATACAATGGCTTAATTTTATAGACCAAGGATTGATGCAGGGGTCCTCAAACTTTAAACAGGGGGCCAGTTCACTGTCCCTCAGACCGTTGGAGGGCCGGACTATAGTTTTTTTAAAAAAACTATGAACAAATTCCTATGCACACTGCACATATCTTATTTTGAAGTAAAAAAATAAATGTTTTCGGTGGGCCGCATGCGGCCCATAGGCCGTAGTTTGAGGACCCCTGATATAGTGTAGGAAGGGGCACAAATTGGACTTGGAACTATTGCTGCTGTATTGTGACCTTCACAAACTACTTCACCTTCCCATACATCAGGCATCTCATCTATAAAGTAAATTGACAATGGTTTCTACCACATAGAGCTGTTCAGATTAAGTGAATGAATGCATGACAGTAAATGTTAATTTTTATTAAATACTAAGTCCACAAACAAAATTTTTCAAAAGAAAGAGTTATTTTTTATCATCTCCAGAAATCAATTCAAGGCATGCACCTTGGAAAAGAAAGCACACTTTTGGAATATACTAATTACAACCCATATGTTGTAGAACTCATATGGTGTCAGCAGTGCAAACCAAAAGCCAGGCGACGCAGCTTCTACTCTTTGTTCATGCATGCAATACCCTTCCTGGGCCACATTCTGTATGTAGTAGGCTCTGGGGATACAGCATGAGGAAGCCAGACAGGACACTGCCCAAAAGTCAGACATTAAGCTCACAACTGCATCAAAATTTGACTAAATGTAGAGTCCTTCATTTGCCAACACAAAATGGTTAACTTCTTTGAATCTCAACTTTCTCATCCATAAAAATAAGAGCAATAATACTTGCTCTGTTCTTCACGTTGCTGCGAGATTTCTAGAACCCAACTTCATAAAAGCTAAACACTGTCTGAATAAAATGCTTTAAGGTACTGCCTCTTGGAGCTGAGATATGTTCACTTAGAACTGTTCCCGAGTCTATCCAGGCAGGGAATGAATCATGGGAGCCACGCGACACAAAGCTTAGGTAGAAATCTACGCAACAACCACAATTTCCCTCACGTGGACTGAACATAAGCTCCCACCAACCATGGCGGGATATAAAATAAAATTTAGAAGAACCAAATTGAAAACCGAGTAAAAGAAGTGTTCTTTTCTGAGAAATTTAACTACTTTATCTAGAGAGGAAGAGTAAAATGAAAAGTAATGTGTGTGTGTGTTTTTTTTTTTTTTGCCACCCTCCTCATAAATTCTGGCTAAATTCCTAGACACAACAATGACAGAATTCACGTAAATACTCCTAACCTTAGAAGTCAGATTTGGGGACCTCATGGAGTGATGCAAGCGAGTTTGGCCAGCTGCTGACCACACTCAGTGCATGAAATCAAATATCCATCGCTAGGCTGGCCAACCGGGAAGCTCTCACTAGAAGAACTAACTGTTTTTGCTAAAAGACCAGGCTATTTAAAGTCTTTCATCAATTTAAGGCTATCAATTATTCAAAACCATTTACTTTTAAAGCAATTTTAAATTTTAACACACCTTAATAAACAGAGAATATTCCCCACCTCAAACACTAAATTTCAGTTTTCCTTATTTCAGAAACAGAGTCCCTTAGGTAGAAATGTAGTATTGATGATAGCTTACAAAGTATATGTTTTAGATTTTGTTCCAAAGCTAATATTTTAATAAAATATATAATAAAATACAATGAAATAAATTACATCCATCTTTCTATAAATTAGTTTATAGCTTGATGTTAAGTACCTCTCTCCCCAATTTGGCATCTTAAATATTGAAATTGCTTGCACATGTTCAATACTTTGCCTCCTTACTTTTGTGTAGTTGGTGCCTGAGAGCTGTTTCTTAGGAAAAGCAAAATAACCTAATAGATGTCCTGATATATTTTTTTTTGTACTTCAGAGTCAGTTAACTTATTAATTTTCAGTTAACAAAATGGTAAAAGCCTAGCATGGGATTTCCTACTTTTAAATAAACTCCTTGTTTTTTTGCATGATATCACCATATTATATCATATCATCCAAATATTCCGTCCACCTTGGCAATCAATTTAACTATAGAGATATTATTCCTGGCTTTGGCTCTATACAAAATGCTAGGATGTTGGGTCCAATGTTCTATAACCTGCTTATCATTGGGTAGAGAGTAGTAGAATCTCTACCCAATGATGGTTTTATATCAAAGCTGAAATATAATCACACACAAACTATTAGGGACCCATTTGAACTTTGATAGAGTAGCTCATTATTTGTGCTTGTCTGACAAGAGCACAATATTTTCAGTAATACTTGATATGATATAAAAGGATAGGTTTGAGAAATTAGCATTACAAATGTCACATTTACTTCCAGCAGGAAATGTGCAACAGTATGTGACAATACTGAATAAAATGTTGAAACATGTTTTCCTTTTGTTTTACTTTACTCATTTTTGTAATACAACACTGGTTACTGGAAAATGCCTTACAGCTTTATTCAAAACACATGTTCAAAGATTTGAATGAAAAAACTTTGACTCTCTGTGGAACATCTAACCGATATATCATTTGTGTGCTTTAAATTTTTCCTTACTGTCAGGAACACTTTTATGTCTTTAAGATTTATTTAAACTAGTTTATTATATAATGAAGCTTGTCAGATCATAAGAACAAAGTCAAACAAGATGTGCTATATCAAAGTATAACATTTAACATATAGATTTAAGTATACATATCAAGTACAATGCAATCAAGCAAAGTTTAATCTGAAAATGCAAATGTTTCAGATTATTAAAGCCACATCTGTCCTTTGAAGCACAATTTAGACTGTTTATCAAAAAGCTATGTGTAATTATTCTCTCCCACCCTAGACTTTGTGACAACAGATTTCTTTTCTTAAGAACTTTTCAATTTCACTTTAGAGTTGAGGTTTTAAAGACTAAACCACCAAAGAATATAAGATCACAAATGGAAAATTAAAAATTTTTACAATGTGTCCTATAATAATTGCACTGTTTTGCTGGTAAATCGGGATAATATTTCAAAAGGCATTTTTCTCAGGGTTTAAGGAAAATGCTAAATGCTTTTGGGAATCAATTCAACATAGTCCAAGCATCAAAAATGTGTGCTTAAATACATTATTAAAATTTCAATATAAAGTTTTATACATTTGGCTTTCTCTGCCGGGGCCAAGAGAAACCATCAAAAGCAGGAGTTTATTTAGTTAGTAAAGCGTGATTCTGAAGCACAAGGGAACTATGACAGAGCTTTGAATTTTATGTCCTTGAAGTTCTCAAATCTTAAATTTATACCAAAAATAAAATCTCTGTTGTATTCTCTTATATACATCTATTGATCTAATACATATGGGCTTTATATATTATATACAAAATTTATAAATACATATAAATATATACAAATATATTTATATGCATATATAAAATACATACAAAATATGTACTTATATATACATAAGTATATATTTATATATACACATTGAAAAATATATATAAAAGAGAAAAGATACGTAAACTGCCCTCAGTAATATTATGAAGTTTGAACATCTGGGAATGAAATGAGTTGTTGCAACATTATTATAGAGCAGAGCTGATGTCTGCACAAAGGTATGATCTTTTATTGCACACATAAGAACGAAATATGACATAGAAGCTTTGGACTCATTTATAAAATCTACTTAAACGGGACTCATTTTATTTTAAATTATAAAGGCTTACATCTATTACAGTCATTATAAAATAGCAATAATTTATAAAATAAATTGGGAGTCACAGATACCTATTATAGTGAAACTTGAAATTTAAATATGTATCTTAAAACTGGAAAAAAAAATCATTGAGATGTCTACTGCAGTCAAAAGTGGAGATTCATTGGTGTGGCTTGAGGTTGTAAGGTTGACTCTCTAAATGAAGGTCATTACAATCACACAGCACAAACTCTAGGTTATGCCTTCAAATTCCACCCGGAACTCCCAAACTGCTAACACCATAAACTTTCTATACATTATCCCCTTGACATTTTAGGTTTAATTTACAAATTACAACCTGGCTGCAGTAATCAACAGGGAACAGAGGGCAAGTGTTGGCTATAGGAACTTACGCTTGACTTCTTACATTTTTAAAAATTAGATTTAGTTATACCTCTGTGACTCCAGAGGCGAAGCAGAGAGAAACAGTAGATGATGGTGCTGCTTTTATTTGATTTTAAAAAGGCAAATGGTGTCAGTAGTTTGATTGAAAGGTTAAAGGGCAAACATAATTCTGTAATATTGCAAACTGCCATAATATATTCGGAAACGGGAACCGTTGACAAAGGCAATACAGGCGAGTGCTTTATTTCCTTTCCCTAAATGTTTAGAGAGTTTGAGAATTTTCCTGAAACCTGAAAGTAAACTCTTCAAAGTTATGAAGGGTTCTTCTAATGAAACACGAACTAGTTTCAACATGAGAAACAATTAGTATTCCAAAGAGCTTACGTCCCAGGAAACAGTTGAAATCACAGAACCCTTTTAGACAGAGACCGGCCATGGGTCTAGCATGGCCACCGACAGAGTGGCCAGGGGAAGGAGGAAGTGCCATGAAAGGCAGGCGGTGGGCCCAGGCAGGGCTGAATTCACTGGCATTTTAGGAGCGGCTGCTCTTTTCACTCCCCTCCCATTTCACAAATGCCCGGAGGCATTCCTGCAGCGGCACATCTTTGCAAATTCTAAAAATAAAGTCATAAAGTTTGACTCCTCAACTTTCACAATATTTTGACAGATTTCTTCCAACTTTAATCCTTTTTGTAAATGGTGCTATGATTTGCATTATGTTACATTGCTTCATTTCACCATAAAAAAAGTCCGTCTCTAGAGAACTGCTCTGCGATTATGCGCTCCTTTAATAGGGCTCCCCTCAGAACTGAATGAAAAGAATTCTCTCCTTGTAATCTTATCCTGCAGTGGTAAGAGCTCACCATAGACCTGTATGGGAAGCCAGTTTGGAATTTTCTTAAAGAAATTTTGAATGATATTCCCATAACAGGTTCTCATTTCTCCCCCAAATCATTTACATAAAGGAAATGACCAGAACTGATTTATTTCAAATTTGGAGGAGTTATGACAACAACAATTCACATTCAATGTTACTTGATTCCCTCATATAAAGTGGTACTGTCTTCTCTTTCCTCTCTGTTTTTTTTAAAAAAAGCAGTTCTGGAGTGTGGTGGGCCAGTTGGCAAGCACAACCCTTATGGTGAAACCTGTCCGGTGACAATAACTCCAGAAAAGCGGTCTTGCTAGGAAATAAGTGATACAGAGGAGTGAATGGAGGAAACCTCTAGAAAGGAAGGGATCTGGCTTTTAAAAAAAAAATTCAAAAAATTCAATATTCCTAATTGGTCTGTTATGCACAAATGAAGCCAGTTTGTTCTGAACTATTTTACAATCTAACTGATATATGTGTATCTGAGAGGCAGTATAGAGAGTAAGAGACATTTAAAAAAGGAAAGGAGGGATACGCTTGGGAAGTATAGCGTTGAAAATGAGGTGAACAGGTAGGAAAGGGGGTAGAATGGGATGTGATAGCTGGCAAGCCTGAAGGTCCAGCAGAGGAATGAGACCGACTTGAACAGATCAGAAGCCAGCTGAAACATCCAATTTCCTATCACTCCGTTTATCGCGCTCTGTAAATAACGCCAGCGTTTAGCACATCCAAACCTCTCTGCCACCTAAGCAAGGGTGTCATCATTTCCCCCCAGGCTGATCAGAACTGAGGTTCTGCCTCTGAGGAAACATCTCCATAACCTTGTGAGTAACAGAGATGTGATTCAAGCGTAGTCCCGGTATCCGACATAAGTAAGAATGAATGAGCCGTCCTCATCCGTGGCTGACCGTCTAGAGCTTTCTTGCCTACAGAAAATTCCCCATGAAGATTCAGCACGACTCCTTGTTTTCAAACACTTCACTGATGAGAAGTGACAAACGAGAGTGCTGTTTTTGTTTCTGAGTTTTAATTTCCCAAATACTAATGCCACAGTGATTTATAAAACTGTAACTCAAGATCCATCTATGTATTTGTTCAGTTCATGTTTTTAAATAGTCAACTTTCAATTATCTTCAAAGGATCAGATACCCTGCAGTTTATTTCTGACAAATCATCCGTTTTATTGTTTCTGACATTGTTACGGACTCCGCTTAATTAAACGTTTATTTACATAAACGGGATATTTGCTTAATGTAATCCAGGATTTTAAGAGGGAGGAATGCTTTAGGAATAGAAGTAATTTCCCTTGCACAAATGAACAAGCAAATAGTCCTTCTGCATAAATGCTGACTCGCAGAAAAAAGTGGAAGTAGCGATAAAATTGATTAAAAGGAGAGGGTAGAAAAAGTAGGCAGTGTCGCCGGCCTTTCATGAGCCACAGATTAACTGTGGTTACTGTGTCTGAGTTATGAAGAATTTTCCTATTAGAGATACTCTCCAAAGAATAATAAAAGACCCTAGCCAAAGTTAAATACAAATGATTTGGGGGAAAAGTTTCAGGCTTCTCAATAGCACAAAAAACCCTGAAGAGTAAGACACAGTGGCCTCCTTGCTAACCCTTCAGTTTGAGAAGCGCATGTATACTGATGCCAGCCCTCCCCAAGCATACACAACGCAGGGAGCAATTAGGACTTCTAGAACTCATGATACATGTTGAAAAATGAATACACATAGTCTATTAATGGTTTGCTTAGAAGTCATCAAATTTTAATTCACGACACAAACACACACACACACACACACACACACACACACACACACACACACACACACACACTGAACCAAACAACACTCCCAATTGACAAGATAAAACAGTGAGACGTGGCCCAAGATTCTTATTCGCAGTTGCATAACAGACTCCTTGATCTGCAATATGTTTGGCAAGCAATTGCAAGAACAGATATTGTGCAAGTTACAATTTAACTAGAAAGTCATTAGCTGGTGCTAAGAAGACAGTGCCTGGTGTTGTCTTCAGTAAATTGGCTGATTTGAGAAAAAGAGTTTCTAGCTATGCCCATAATGTCCAAATGAGTATAAGCCACAATTATATTATCACCTCTCTTCCAGAGAACATCAATGGGTTACACTCAGGGTTTAAAAAAATTCACCACCATACCACATCAATGCTACCCACTGGCTGCAGTCCTAGTGCAGTTCCTTTGAAAGCTTCTGGAAATATACATTTCTCAACTTCACAAAAGGCTATTATTGAAACCAGATTAGAATATTTCCTTGTCCAGCCTTGTATATGCTTTGGTCGTTGATGGCTTAATTCTCTCTGTGATTAGGCGACAAGGACAGGATTTTAAAAGACAATGTTTCTTTACGCCCTTTGCTTCCCTAGCCACAAAGAATATTAACGTCACGAACTTTCTAAGGATTTCTCATTCATGCATTCTCCTTTTTTCTTTTTCTAGAAAGCATTAGTAGGGTTTCTACTCATAGAGTGGAACGCTCTATGGATCAGCAATCTCAAATCACACTTGATTTAAATTCAATGTCCTTTCCAATATTTGACTAAGATGTTGAAATGAGAAATAATGCCACGCAACAATTAAAATAATACTATGCAAGCTCTGATCACTACCCAAATTTGAAACTATGGAATTCTGTTTACTTATTCTTATGTTGCATTTATTTAAACATTTTAATGCCTGCTTTCATATGTTAAGAATACAATTATACATGTTGGCATACAATTCCATAAAAGATTAACGATAGCCTTATCTATGAATGCTAGGTATATAATATGGACAGAACAACAAGCACTGGTATGGTATTTTAATCAGACATTCGTTTGGTTTTAAAAGAAATAAGTGCCCTTGTTTTGGTCAAGGTAGCTTTATTAAAGGCCAGTCACTTAAGATATTTTAAGATTAGCCAGTGACATGGAAGAATCTTTCTATTAAATATAATGAGAGCATTATATACGATATCATTTAAGAAAGACTGTAAACAACTGTAAGCAAGTGACAATAGGTAGCTGCCACATTAAAGCTAATAGGTAACATATCTATGGCTCTTATTCTCTATGTCAAAGATGTGAAAATGCATTAAATTTTATTACTCTGCATTTTGGGAAAGTTTCTTTCATTTTGTATTATAGATTTCACAGATATTATGCATTCCATCAGATAACACTGATCTTTAGCCAGTTCGTAACTTTTCAGTTTATTTCCGGGCATAGAGTCTTTGTTTAAATGTGGGCAGCAGTTGTCTTCATAACATAATTCTCTGCTCCTATGATTAATGCAAAAATCACACAAAGAGGTGGCTAGCTTGTGCCATGGTCAGGAAGCACCAATGTATTCTTTTGCAGAGCACAATGCAACCTCGCTGGGAGGCAGGCCAATCAAGTTTCAACCCGTATCTACTTCATCCTCAGTTCTGGAGGGCATGCACTATACATCATCTCCCTCAGACTTCCTGAGGATCTTTCCTCAGATATTTAGAGCAGAGAGGAAAGAAAGCAAAGCGTCCTTAATTAAAGCGTTCAAGATAATACCTGACCTTTCACTCGTGTTGACCAAATGGTTTGTGCTTTTTTCAATCACTGCCATCTATCATTCTTAATTAGCATCTACCCTATAAAACTGCTCACTTCTGAAGTATATTAATTACTGTTTTATGACTTTGGCTCCTATTATCCTATCGGTACAGCAACAACTATAAAAAGCGTGGCATTTTCCAGCACAGAGGGGCAGTACATGTTGTGTGTGATTCATGTAAGTTGCATGAATATTTTAGAGGAGTGGTCTGGAAGAAGCTGTGCATTCTGACTTCATACCCCTAGGAGATGCTTCAATGGTCCGCACTAGAAATAAGTCTTTCTGAGAGAGACAAGGAAGCAAAACGTTTTGCTATGGGGATTTCAAAATCGTTTACGTCATGAGGGGTGAATCCAAGCAATAAAGGAAGATGCCAGGTTTAGATGAAATACTGTGTTCTATAAATGTTGTAACCATGGTGGAAAAGGGAAGTTCCATTCTGTGATATATGAGCAGAAAACAAGAGAGCTGTTACAGGGTTAGCTTCTAAATAAATAAAGTTAAATTAATTTCATGATTTGGTCATGTGGAGTCATGTAAATAGCTGAGTCTCCTGCAATATTTACTGAAAATTGTTCAGTATAAAGTGCCAAGGGTTTACTATTACAAGATCATATTAAAATTCTGGGGGCCTTGAGGAAATGAATATAACCTCCCTTCAAAAGGAAAAAAAAAGATAGACAAGAAAAAAAATCACTTAGAAAACTTTAAATTACTAAATCTTCCCAGAAATAATTCACAAAATGTATGAAAGACACAAATCTTTGGAGAGACTACAGTTTATTCCCGTCACTGTACAATCATATGACAGAAAGGACCTCAGAAGATCTGTTTCTCGACTTTGTTCAGGACCATCAGTAAATCCACTGAAGCATGACAAGACTCTGGGATGGATGGATGGGAGAAAAAGATGAAGGGAGGGATTTCTAGAGCAGGGAAGCCCACAGCACTCCCCAAAGGCCATGGCTAGTGCTTGATAACTATTACAGAGCCGGCTTGTGTCCTTCTCAGACTGCACCTTCCATCCTTCTCTGGTTCCATGTTCAGTGAGAAGACAGAACAGCTCCTTACTCTCCCCTCAGAGCTCTGAAACGTATCTTTATTTAAAAGTGGTTCATGAATGAGCAGAAATGAGTAATAATCTAATGCACAATGGTACTGCAAACTAATCAGCATCTAAATTTCACCTATCAAAATATTAAGAGATTTAAAGTACTCTCTAAAGTAGTTTACTGATGGAAAGTCAATGCAAATTTTCTATTTCAAGTAAAGGGTAGTTAAAGAAGTAAAAAAAAAAATTGAGGGAAGGAGAGTTTAATAAAAGTCGTGCATGTGGATTTAGTACTGAACTTCAGAGACCAGTGATAAAGGTTCTGTTTGCCCATGGGCTGTAAAGGTAGCAGGCCATCGTGGTATAGGCTTTTTTGATCACTAAGAAGAAAGAAAGAAAAAATAAAGATAATGGCTTCGAAATTTTCAAAAGAAAATTAAAATTAAGCGAAGAATGAACTTGCTTTCTTCCTGAACTAAACTATGGAAAGGTAAAGACAGTAATATTTTATTGCAGAATTTTTAAAACTCTAAGTGCATAAAATAGAGGATTAAGTGAAAAATCAGGTTCATAAAGAATGCATAAATGGAATTTAAAAGAGTGCCATAATGAAAGCATTATTTTATGAACTTTTCTTGTCATAAAACACAAACTTAGCTATATACTGGTTATAAAGTTAGCATGCATATGAATAACTTCTAGAGATGATGGCAATAAATATTATTTTTTGTTTGTTTCTGTTCATTATAAAGAAAATGTGCGTGTACACACACACACACACACACACACACACACACACTTCCTTACTTCCTTCACATTTTCCTTCCTTGTGAAATCTGAATCACATTCCCTTTGCAATCAGTTGGTGCCGATTCGAAATTCTTCTTGGAAACTATCATAACTGCATAAGCACCTTTAATATACTGCACACAAAACAAGCTCCGATAAGGTTCAGAACATGGTAATATAGTGAAGATGTATTTTTTTAAAGCAAATATTATTACAAGATTCTGTTGTCCCCAGTTTAAATATTTAGCAATAGTTGTACATTTTATCAGTGCTATCTCAAAAATTATCATTTAATATGAGGAGTATACCTTATAAATAAAGCACACTGATGATACTCCACTGAATGCTTTGGGCTGTCAACCCACTATTCAAAGACCAGTCACCGATCTCACTCTTATGTGGAAGGGGTTTCACATATACCCCCCTTTCACATTTACAACCTATGATGTGCTCTAGCTCACAGTTCAATAAAGTTAAAAAAAATCCAAAAGAATGAAATAAAATGACACAAAATTATACATCTTTAATTACAAAATATGCTTTACTACAAAATGTTCAAAAAATTTTTTTGTTTAAGCCCAAGAAATATGCATAAGCTGTTGAACCCAATTCATAAGCAACAACAAAACAATTGATGGCAATACTGAACTCAAATTGGGACTAGTAATTAGCACAATAAAATTTCAGAACAGGAATTATTTCCCTAGGAAGCATGGCAGGCTCCCGCTACTGAAGTTTGGCCAACTAATCAACCTTCTATTCAACATATAGCCTGTGGTTCCTCTTTTGCTTCAAAGCATCTATTTTTGAAGAAAATCATATTGTAACAAACAAGTAATTCTAATGAAAAGTACAAGGAAGAACGAGGCAGAAGTTTCTGCCTAACCAGCAAGCAGCCACTCTGGGTTTATACGGACTTTGCAATTTCAGGTCTTCAATATTTGTACAAAATTATGGATTTTCATAAATGTTAGAGTGTAAAAAGGACCAACACGATCAAGCAAAAGAGAACCATGGAAATACAGGGAGCCGCAGCTCATACAATGTGCCCTTGATTTCCATCCAAAATCTTAACAAGGAAAAAAGAATATCACCTTCTTTTTTTGAAAACTGCCCTCAATATAGAGTTCAAAAACCACTTGTCACAGTTACAGGCTTACTTTTTCTCTAGCTAATATTGCAAATAAAATAGTTCCTTCACATGCCAGCATTTTTCAAAATCAGAGCAATAATTACTTAGTATACCATTATCAGAAATTGCATCTTAAAGTAACCTGACATTTTAAAGTTTCTGTTATAGAAACACAGTAATAAACTGAGATTCGTTAGAACAGTTTCCTCAGCATCCATATCCTATCATAAACTTAAAAAGTGAAAAAAACACACACTAGAATGGATCATGACAGAAATGTGACAAAGAAACAGCAGGGTTCTATTTATCCCTCCCAGATATGGAATTAGAAACAAAAGAGTAGTTAATGTGTAAGAAAGCATAACACTTAGAAGATTAATACAGTTATTACAAACAACTGTCATAGAAAAAAAAAGTGACAAGAGCACTAAGAAATATATTTTCTGAGCATAAAATAATTAGAGAGTGTACAGTGGCCACCATGGTGATGCTCAGATGGCCTATGCATCATTAACTGGACCAGTGGGGTTCCCCTACATCTTGTGGGGTCCACAAGTGTCTAGAACTGCTCTTGTATACTTGGCTTCTACGGGAAGGTTCTGGAAGCTTTTCTTAACTATTATCTCAGGATTTCTTCACAGCTGATTAGAAACCCTAACAGAAGATGGATTTGGGATCTCTGTCATGGAGATGAATTTGCAACCTCCAATACGATTCAATGTTGTAGAGACTGTCATCTTCTCTGGCTTAGACCCCCAATTTTGGAACCAAGTTACATGTATTGAGTGTGAAATGACCACTGTCATCTCCTAAAGTTCAGAGTTATGCAGTAGTAAGTTCCACTTGAACTTGGCCTCTTGTTTTCATCTCTGCATTGTATACGCAAGAGGCTGTAAGATCTTACTGTACAGCCTTTTTTCAATCCACATTTTTTCCTCATCTAACATCATCTCATGCCAATAAACAAAGAACAATCACCAGTGTCTTTTTTTTTCATGTGTGTATAGTTATCTCTGTCATGGTATAAATGGTGTGTTTAGCAAAGTCCATGCTAACGCATGTTTCAATTGTTTCCAATCTTCCTCCCTCTCTCCCTCCCTCCCCTTTCTCCTTTCCTTCCTCTAATTCAAACAATATGCAATGAGCACCCATGTGTTATTTCTTCTGACTAAATTACTAGAACTGAACCTGCTAGAATCCTAGTACAGTATGCTGATTTAAAATTCTGCTACATATTATCAAATGGACCTCCAAAAATATAGCAATTTATATAATCAAAGTACTCATTAGCACATGCCCATGCAATCTTATTTCATTTTCATTCTACTATATATTCCTTTTATCAATAATGAGGTTAAAACTCACTTAATATGCTCATTAGTCACCTGTATTTCTTCCTTTTTAAAAATTTATTGACTCATTTTTAGTGCCATATGTCCATTTTTCAGGGAAAAAAAATGTTTTAAACACATTGTAAACTAAAGCATAAAGAGTAGAAATACTACTAGGCCTTTAACATTGTTTGCTCTCTATATCCTTGTAGATTTTCAACATGAACACAAAGGATGTGACACAAAAGTCTACTTTCAGAATGTCACTCAGCTAACTTTCAGGAAACAGTGTTTGTGGGGAGAAAATAATAAATTAGGCACAAGTTCCTGACTTGAGTTTATATTTTCAAGTGACCTAGGAAGGCATTTTAAAAACAATTAAGAAACTTTACACAGTTAACAGATTTATTATTTAAAATAATAAAATCTCATCAATTCAACAAATACTATTTGAGCACTTACTCATATGTTGTTGATCTTGCCCGTAGGTAACTTACAGTCTAGTGTAGAAGGCACACAGGGAGATATAACTATAATTCAGGTGTGAAAACACTAAGTTCCATTAAATATTCCTTTGCATTAGAAAGGGACCATAGAGGAAAATCATGTCTGGCCTGGAGCTGACGTCTACAAGCAATATGCAGTGGTCTGCATAGTGAAAAAGAAAAAAAAAGAAGGAAAAGAAAATCAAGAAAGAAAAAAAAATCTCCTTTTCCTGCTGAAATGTTTATGATCTAATTCAAAGAATGGAGGTGGTCACTGTAAAACGAAAACCTAATACTCTGTCAATTTCTTAAAGAATTTGATCTTTGGTAAAAATTTCATACCTAGATAGACCCTCTTTTATATGCATTTCTCTATATTTTGACATCACAAATTTATTTAATGACTTCCCAACTCACTGACAACTAGGATATTCATATAAATATCCAACAGAATAAATGGGTAGCAAAGAAAAGCTCTTATATTAACAAGCAATAAACTTGTCATGGATTTTGCTTTTAAAAAATAATTGAAACCAGAAAATGAACAACAGAAGCGTGACATAAGCTCCAAATATATTTCTCAGAAGATTCACCCCAGAACATTTGATCACAGCATCAAGCAAGCCCTTCGTGCTGCGTGCAGAAAGGACTAGGTAACGCGTCAGTGCCCAGAGAGAGTGGTGGTTTTTCACTCACCAGTGAAGTAGAGGTTAGAAACACGTGAGAGGTAGGAGCAGGGTTCATAAGAATACAGTTTTATTCACGTCTATACATGCAGATCGCACAGCATTTGCTCCCATTTGCTGCATATCTATGATGCAGTTTAAGGGTGTGCAGGAGTTTTCTTTTGTTCGTACTGGAGATGACCTTGGAAGTCAGACAGACCGCCATGGGCACAAATCCCAATTCCATTTATTGGCCTGTGATCTTGAAAATTCACCGAGCTGCTTTGCTTAATCTATAGCTTTTAAGAGGAAGATTAAATGAAATACTATACAAAACACTTAGCAAAGTGCCTAGCATAACGGAAGCGCTCAATAAGTGGTAGCTATTATTATTAAGAAGTTGAAACATTAAGAGCTCAATATAAAAAAGGATAACAGAGTGTCTATGTTCTTTTATAGAATTTATTCTTTAAAAAGGTCAGATTATAGATTAGGCTTGAGAATGGCTAATTTCAACATAGAGGGACCAATATTTCAGGCACAGGAATTTGATGCCTTCTTAGGGATGTTGAGTTTTTATCTGGAAAGAGATTGATTTTACCCTCTTCCTTTTGTTTCATTTTCTTCCTTTATTCTACCTAATGCTATCATAGCTAAGAAATCTATCTGGAACAGGGCATCAAATTGACAAACAATGTGTAAACTCACAGAAGATGAATGTATGGAAATGATGTATATATTATTCTTAGAAAAAAATTATATATACATACATATCAATTTTTTAATTCCTTTCACTAACAAGTTTTTAAAATAGAAGGCCTCTTTGAAAAAATTCCTTTCTATAAGTGATAATGCTTGAGTGTGATGAACCTCTTCTGAAGTGTCAATCTAGCATAATTAGTTAACAGGACTTGCCGTTGTGTAATTTTTTCCAGCTAAGGATTTCATTCAATATGAACACTGAATGTAAGTGCATGTCAGCCATTAAAAGAGGTTGATGGAATTATTCACATTGGTTAGAAAAGAGATTTACCACAAAATATTTAAAAATATTTTAGAATGAAATACTAAATGCTATCCGCCTTTTTATCATCACAAAGAGAAAGTATTAGCTGAAATTCATCATATGTAATATGTTATCCGCTTTTTCTTTCCTGTTAATATGCTGTTGGTATTTTTCTAAGTGACCATCCTTCTTTCCAAGTAACAGTAAACAGCTCGCAGTATTGTTTACCAGTCCCTCATTTTACCCCAAACAGTCCTCTGACCTTAACCAACCTCACCATTCTCTCACAGTTCCAATACTGAGTAATTATATTACTTATTTGCCCTTAAAAATCAGAGGATCTAGGATATGCTGGAAGTAAAGTGATAATGTTTCATAATTCAAACACTAGAGAGCCTCATCTAACTGTACCAGAGCATCAAAGAACTAGGGCATAAAAACTATTATGAGAATGCTCTTCATTCCAAAATCTGAGCAACTCTTCACTGTTTAAAGAAGCTCCTGCCGGCTCATCACAAATAAAGAGGGTGACTATTTGGGGAACAGAAACTGACTATGTTTAGAACTGCTTTTAGGAACTCAGTGGAAACCTGGATACATATATCTGCTGAGAAAAATCTTTTTTTCCCCCCTTCTGAGTTTTTTCTAAAAATCTCAGAATAGGTCAAATATCAAACTTCTGGCTTAAGGCTTCGACTAAGAAAAAATTCTGCTGAGAGAGAAACAGTTGAGAAAAGGTGCTGCAGAAGGCCCTATGGTGAACATAGAGATGAAAGACAGTCCCTGGGAAACTTCAGTGGGATCAGGAAGAAAACATAATGATACCAATAAACAGAATACTGTACAGCGCAGAATAGTACAGTGCTTGTCGTATGTGTCACAGAATGCTAAGGAAGAACAAAGGCGGCAAAGAGTCCTTGAGAGAAAGATTGAGTATTCTGATAAATACGGGGCTCAGTCTGGACCCCAAACTGATGTATTGCACTGGGCTATTCCCTGTGTCAGCTTTGCTGAATAACAGCTTTGAAAGAAAGCTGTTCAACTGGAATAAAAAAAACACAATCATTTCAAATGAGGGCAAATAAAGGTATGCATGTTTAGACAGTTATAGTCCTAGCTAGTCACATTTTGGTTTGCATAAGATGAGACATAGCCCACACAGGCAAATCGATTCCAATGAATCATAATTGAACTTGCAGGTCAATTCTGACTTCGCAAAATCTTATGGTAATAAGTAATGAATTAATTTTGCACTTTAAAAAGCAGTTTTCCTTGCTTCAATTACTAAGACTACCTAAAATACTGAATGCCCCAAAATAGCAAAACAACTATGCATTAAATCATGAGTAATGGCTACATCTTCTCTTGCAAACATCATGTTAATAGGCCAGCATACCCCCCCCCTGGGAACTTGCAAGTCAGAACAGAATAAACATGGGCCTTTAAGTATTTTTTTTTTAAACACCAAGAGAGTTGGGATACACAATTTAATAGTAGGAGGAAGTCCCTAAGGCAAGGTAACTCCTTTGAATCCTTTTTGGCTCCTTTCATCAAAGATCAAATCTTGAGACACTATGAAAACAGCTTCAGTTGACCATCAACATGGTTCCAGCAGCATGGGAAATAAAAATATCACTTCAATAGCCACAATCCATAGCCCCTGGGCATTTCAGATAAAAGAACCCCACCTTCATGGCAACTGAAATGAATAAAAAGTCATGGCAAAACCCAGAAAGAAGGTCAATGTAATTATTTCCTTGTGATCAATGTAACTTGTTACATGACTTACTTTTTTTTTGGTAATAAGCAGTTGTAATATGGCATTTTTATACACTGAGTGGCCAGATTATTATGACCACCCCATCAGTACAATGAAGTTAATTAGTTATGCAAATAATAATAATAAGACCTTGAGAGTATTTGCTTAGGAAGTTTTCAATATTCAGTATTTTTGGAAGTGTCAATGAAGTACTGATGGGGTGGTCATAATAATTTGGCTGGTCATAATAACCTGGCCACTCAGTGTATGTACACTGTTTAAGGTTCTTGCATTTTATATGCATACTAGAGGCCTGATGCATGAAATTCATGCAAGAGTAGGCCTTCTTCCCCCCGGCTGCCAGCTCCGGCTTCTCTCTGGCACCTGGGACCCAGGCTTCCCTCTGGCTGCTGCCAGGCACCTGGGACCCAGGCTTCTGTCGCAGCCCCAGCTTCGTCTGGAAGGTCATTTGGATTGATGCCGGGTCTAATTAGCATATAACACTTTTATTATTATAGATATGTTGTATTTTGTTTGAGTTGGTCTTGCCCTCTTTGGGGCAGAGGCCATGTCTTATTCATTCTTATAGTTTTAATACCTGACACAGACCCTAGCACAGAATAAATACCCGGTAACTGTTTGCTAGTGAATGAAGAGACTACTATCAACAGAGACATGGATATGATGATGATTGTAAAAAAGAGGAAGTAGGAACCAGTAAGTATTGGTGAGCAGAATGTCCTAGACATCATGTTAGGTACCTAATGCCTTTTTATTTAATTCTAAGTATCCCATAATCCTATATAATAAAAGGCTAATATGCAAATAGACCAAATGGTGGAACAACCGAACTGAACAACCAGTCATTATGATGTGCGCTGACCACCAGGGGGTGTGCGTGGAACATGGTGGGTGTGAGCTGCGGTGGGATGGTGGAGCAGGTGAGCGGGGGCGCCAGACCAAGGCGGGGTGCCGGTCGCTGCCATCAGCGTGAGCATCTGGTGGTTACTGAAAATTCTTTGCTCCCGGGGGCCGCGGTCCTGCCTGGTGCTTACACCTGCTACCAGCGCCAGCCCCGCTCGCATCTGCTGCCGGTGCCAGAACAGCTGCTCGCACCCACTGCCGGCACCTGGCGCCAGCCCCGTCAGCGGCTGCCTGGCGCCGGTCCTGATTGCTCTGCTTCATCAGCGGGTGCAGGCAGCAACTGCCGGCCCTGTTCACCCCTGGAGGCTTCTCCACCTCTCCCGGCTTCAGAGGAGCGATTAGGGCAGCAGCTGCAGCTCCGACCGGCTGACAGTGCTGGTCCCACTCGCACCCGCTGCTGGCACCGGCCCCAATAGCTCTGCGCCTTCAGCGGGTGCAAGCAGGGCCGGCACTGTGAGTGCATGGGAGCGGCAACAGTGGGAGTGGGGCTGCTGGCAGACAGGGGACCAGGGGCCACGGTGGGAAGGGTCGGGCGGGGGCGTGAAGGATGGGCAGAGACCCGCCCCTGTCCCCACTGCAGCCTCGCAGCCCACAGTTCCTTTCAAGGTGCATGAATTCGTGCACTGGGCCCCTAGTAAAGAAATAATTATTGCCATTTCATAGATGAGATCTAAACTCAGAGAGGTTAAGTAACTTACCTAAGCTCACACAGCAAGTAAATAGCAGAGTCACTATTTATGTTCTGGTGTGTCTGATTCCTAAACCTTGCAGCTGCATACTGTAGGCATAAATTAAAAGGCATTACCTATCTCTTTAAAAATTTTTAAGTCATCTAGATACATACCAGGCTGCAAATTTCATACTTATAACAACATAGCAAAGAAATTAACAGTATATTTAGCTCACAGTGGTCTGTAAAATGAGTGGCGGTTTGACAGGCATGTAAGTGACATGAACTGGGTTTCCTCTAGACAGCAAACAACTGAGAACAAGGGAGGATATTTGCTGGTTCCAAAAGTTATTTTATGGAAAGTCTGTCTGGCTCATAGTTGCTTTGTAAAATATACTCCTCCCCCTTTAATCACTGTAGTAATATAAATCTGGAAAATTAACTATTTTTATTGTTATAGAATAGAATGAGATCGTCATAAGTCAAATTTTAGAATTAGAGGTGTTTTTTCCCCCATTAAAATCTACCAACATCAATGCATCACAAAACAAGGCAGACTACTTCCCAACTAGAAAGTCTAAGCATTCTCCTATTTTTAATACTACTAGTTATGTCATGTTATCACTGGCTTGGGACTAAAATAAGGTTCTGGCAGACATTATAGGTGTACACAGTAATATGACTTATCCTATATTAATTTTAAATATCTAATACTCAATAGTTAAAGATTTAACAAAAGTTAGATTACTCAAAATATGGAAGCCCACTAGTAGTGAATAAAAATGCTGTGGTACATTTAAACAATGGACTAGCACATGGCTATAAAAAAAATGAAATTTTACCATTTGTGACAGCATGGATGGACCAACAGGGTATTATGCTATGTAAAATAAGTCAGTCAGAGAGAGACCATGGAATCTCTGACAAAATAGATTGAACAAAATAAGTGAACAAACAAAATTGAAACAGACTCATGGATAACAGAGAATAGACTGATGGTTGACAGAGGGAAGGGGGTTTGAGGGATTGGGTAAAAAAAGTGAAGAGATTGAGGAGGAAAAATCGATTAATACAAGATAGTCATAGGATGTACTGGTAAAGTACAGAATAGGGAATATAGTCAATAATATTGTAGTAGCTATGTATGGTGCCAGGTATGTACTTGGAAATATCAGGGGAAACACTTTGTAAAATATACGACTGTCGACCACTATGCTGTACACCTAAAACTAATACAAAATAATAAGGAATGTCAACTGTAATAGAGAAATAAAAATTTTTAAAAATTAAAAAAATACATCATAGAGATTTGCAAATTTTATTCTTGTAACACTCACCTGAAAGAAGCAATTCATGAACAATGTCCCATGACAGAACTACGTAGAGTACCAAGATGTTAAAGACAACTCAATTATTGTCCCTTGAGAAGCAAATAGGAACTAGAAGTCAGTTTTCCTAAATCCTTGTCCTGTTTCATTTCAGTTCTTTAGTGTTGCTTCCCTGCTTGAGATTTGTTATTTGCTTTGTAACATATTAGAAAAGTATTCTTGAGAATACTTCAACTATCCAGCTTCAACTGAAAAGCTTTACAGATGTATCAGTTCTCCTGGAAATACCTTCTACAATGCCACCTTCAACATTTGGTATTTGAGGGACAATGCTGTATTAGTATTCAATTTTATCTCGCTGACACAGCATGCAAAAACTCCCAGGGTAGTGTTGAGGCAATCCAAGAGAACTTGGAGAAATACTGGTTGAATGAAAAATACACCCTCAATCACGAAGAAACAGTTGTCCTGAGGGAGCACCTCCAGAACTACATTTCCTTTGGAGACGATGGGACCTGTAACTTTGGAGTAGCAGGATCCTACGAAGGCCCTTCGAGATTCCTGGTCTCTGGTGTACAAGCATCATCTCGGGTCATTCAACAGCACTGACCTTGGGACTGCTGGGAAGGGATTTTTGCAAATGTATGTAAAGTCCCAAATCAGTTGACTTTATTATGATAGGAAGGTTATCTAGGTGGGCCTGACCTAATCACAAGAGTCCCATGAAAATACAGTTTTCTCTAGCTGGTCTCAGAGAGGATGTCAGAGAGATGGGCCCCACCTGGCCTAGAAGAAAGCAAACATCAATAGAGGCCACTAGGCAAGGCGCTTCCCATACAAGCTGCGTGGTTCCTGGAGACCTCAGTCCTACAGTTACAAGGAAATGAATTCTTCCAACAACCACAGCCCTGGCTGACACCCCAATTTCAGCCCAGTGAGACCCTAAGAATATCCAGCCATGCTGTGCCCAGTCTCCTGACCTACAGAAACTGTGTGGGAATATATGCGTCATATCGGAAGCTGCTAAATTTGTAATCGGTTGCACAGCTATAGGAAACCAATATCCTCCTTTAGTTTTTAAGGTGCCCCATGCTTCCTGAATCATTCTACATACAGAAATGTATGTACTACACACTGTCAACGTATATGATCAGTACTATATGTAGCTACTCTCTGAGGAAATAAAGAACTTTGCCACAATCCCTCCTACAGTTTACTGTGGCGTTGAGGGAACAAGGCACAGAGGGAACTGCTCTATGACAATCCAAGGAACAATATGAGCCATTAGAAGTTGGAGAGCTAAATTCGGGAAGATGATCCTGGCAGAAACTGCTGGATGGACAAGAGAGAAGAAAGAGAGAGAACAGAAGGACCAGGTGGCAGACTATAGGCAATAAACCAAGAAAGAAAGAAAGGCATTTGATGAGCAGTGGGAATAGGAAAGGAGGAATTAGCCATGGCATATGTGAAGGAAGACTAGATAAAACTGTCTTCTTTGTCACACTGTTATATGCTTAGAGGTCCCTGAGAGGGTAGCGGGGTCTTTGCAATTCTCTCATGCAATGAGTGGTCACTGGCCCATCTAGGTGCTAGGCACTATTGGCAGGTGCTACAGACAGCAGAGAGCAAAGGAAATTTCAAGTTTTAAGGAGCATCCCTTCTGGGGAAGCGCAGAAAGTAAGCAAGCAGACAAATAATGTAATTCCAGAAAGCGCTCAGTTTGTATTACTTGTCTCAAATGAAAGAACTACACCTGAATAATAATAAAGAACAGAAGTGTGAGCAGAGAACCTAAACCCTATCTGAAAGTCGAAATGCAGCCAGCAGCTCCCATCTCTCACTGCAGAACTAGGAACAAGGCACAGAGGTAGTGGGAACTCACTCAGAGCCATTGATCCAGAGGATTACAAAGCATGGTTTCTCAAAACTTAAAAAAAAAAAATTGATATTGTTTTTGTTTGTTTGTTTGTTTTTACTGCCTTTGCGAATGCGTAGGGGGAGGATCCTGGTGCTCAGTCAAGACGTTTAGTTTGAGTATCAGACAACCAACCAGTAAACTGGCCATTTTTAAAAGATCCTCTCAGATCTTTCCGACACAACATTTTCCCTTCACATTCAAGGTGATTTTGGAGAATTCATACCCAAAGGCAGAAAATAAGATATATGATAAGGTAAACACTAAATAATTCAGAATTAACATAAGCAGGTCATAAGCAGTTGAGACTTAGAATAATGAGGATAGGTTATGCATGTTTTGGGACATAAAAATGTTCTCAAAAAATAAACCACATACTCTTTTTGATAGGTCACAATTGCTGCCACCTTTTAAAGCATAGTGACAACAGCATGCCCTCTAAAAGAATAAATCTAATGATTTTACACTCCCGCCCATCATAATGACTGACACCCTTTGTCTACTGAACATCCATCTACAAGACTTAGCTTGGCCTTGGTACCCTCCAAATGTCATCCTTACATTTGTCTAAACTCAGATCTGTACCCAGTCTCATGTGAATTACTTCGTACATGCCTTTTCATTTAGGAAGAGATGAGATATATGGGATACTAGTAAACTGTTAGCGTTTTCATCCCAGCATATAAAAACATATTTCATTTCATTTTTGTGTGGCCACATTGCCCATCTTATCCCATCACCCAAAAGCAAAACGAAAACTCTGGCTGAAGCCTAGTCTTAAAAGGCGACAAGCCATTATGGAGAAACAAACTAAAGCCCCCCCCCCACCCCTGCTTTACAGAAAGGGTGCAGAAGTCTTCCTGGAGCTTTCAATCTTTTCTAATTAAAAAGTCTTATAGCACACCATTGTCAGACAGAATTCAGCTCAACAATTCCATGTTTCTTGGCTTTGCTAATAAAGAATTGAATTTTTAAACATTAATTAAAGAATGTACATTTTGTTTTCATTTATTTGTTTCAAAGATCATGAATTATGATGCTCTGAGGACACATTATGCTCTAATTTCAAAGCAAAGTGTGGCTTCAGGCAGGAAGGAAAAATGTGCCTATGACATTTGAAGAGGACAGTAAATGTTATCAGAAATATGCTTTATGAGAATCCCCATTAGCATAAATTCGGCTTTTCAACAGAGCGCCTTTAAAGTTACAACTTTGAGTCCCATTCAGAATGTATTTTTAAGAATATTTAAAGAACAAGTGTATCATACTTTACCATTCTTTTATATCTTTAGCAATATTCAAATATAAGTCTCTTAACCTATGTTATTTTTTTTTATTGACTTCAGAGAGGAAGGGAAAGGGAGAAAAGGATAGAAACATTAATGATGAGAGAATATCATTGATTGGCTGCCTCCTGCATGCCCCCCACTGGGGATCCAGCCGGCAACCCAGGTATGTGCCCTTGACTGGAATCTAACCCGGGACCCTTCAGTTTGCAGGCTGACACTCTATCCACTGAGCCAAACCAGCTAGGGCTTAAGTAATTTTTTAAATATTCATTTTCCTATGCCTGTTTTATCTCCTTCCATCCTCTGGTATGGAAAAAAATGTTACAGTTCCTGCAATTCACCCCTCCCCCTTTTTAAGCTAAATATAAATATACTAGAGGCCTGGTGCACGAAATTCATGCACAGGTAGAGTCCCTAGGCCTGGCCAGCGATCAGGGCCAATTGGGACCTTCCAGCTGCTGGCTGGGGCCTTCCTACATTCTTCACCACCCCCTGGTGGTCAGCGCAAGTCATAGAGAGTGATGGAACTCCCGGTCTCCTGGTCGAACTCCCGAGGGGACAATTTGCATATTAGCCTTTTATATACTAGTATACAGATAAGAAAACAAGAATCAAATAACGTGAATAGATGGAATTTGGCTGATTGTTATCTGTATATTGCAGTCCATTTTATTGTACACTGTATTTTACACAGATATCAGTGCAAGGTACACACAGAAGTTCCATCAAACAAACTTTCTATCTTACCAAGACAAGGGGATTTTAGTGGGGGCATGACCAAGTTATATAGAGACTTTTAAATGTCTCAATCCTCATAAAGTTCAGAAATGATCATAAGCAGTAAGTGTATAAAATGACTGCATCAAAATTTTTCTGAAAGTGAGAATTTAAAATACCTTTATTACAGGAGGATAAAAAGGTATAGTTAATTATGTCATTAAAAATGTTTTCAATTATAATTTGTACCTTAAAATCCAAAAAAACCTACTATATACATAGATATGCATGCTAATACACATTTATGCATGCAAATATATTTTTCCTAAAAGAGCTAGTGAGTAAAAATTTGGAATTCCAGGTATAAATGTGTATTTCCACTAGAAGAGATTATAAGTTTACTACAACAGTTTTAGTCTTTTATTTTGTATCCTTCCTGAGTCAAATGACTACCTTTCTGCTGTTATTCTTTGTGTTTGCCTGTTATTACTGTTGCCAATAGGCACAGGTTGATCTGCCCAAATGATTCCATTGTCCCAGATCACAGAATTAATCTCATGGAATTTGAAACTGTAATTATCTTCTTAAAAATCTTTCCTCTAAGTTAATATCAAAGACTAGAGAAAAATGTTTTTTCCCAGAATTGTGGGTGTTGGTTCAATATTTTGTAAACTGGAAAGCAATTGTTCCTCTATGCAGATTAAACCCCGGGGAGACTGCAGTTCTCTGAAGACAAAACTGGCAGGACCCTCTGTGCTCACAATAACCCAACTCTACCATTTCCTAAACACACAGCATACAGAAACAACTAGAAAATAATTTGGGAACATATATTTTACATTCCGTTTTTGCAGAAAAAATCTTCAATATTTTACTCAGGATGTCAGTTTATGGTAACAATTCTCTTCTCCCCTCCTGAAGAGCTAACTGGGAGATCCACAGACACCCCAACTTCCTCGGTACAACAGACTTTTCCAAAGATGGCTCCAATTTCCTTCCCTCCCTCCCCTTTTTAATATATATATATATTTATGATTTCAGAGAGAAAGGGAGAGGGAGATAGAGACAGCAATGATGAGAGAGAACCATCCATCGGCTGCCTCCTGCGCGCCCCCTACTGAGGATCGAGCCGCAACCTGGGCTGACCTGGAATAGAACCTTGATCTCCTGGTTCACAGGTTGACGTTCAACCCCTGAGCCCTATGCTGAGCTCCAATTCCCTTTTTGTACAACAATGGCCCTCACTATACTCTTTGATGAGACCTTTGTCTCTCAATTTTAGAATGTCACAGGTAGCTGAAGTTGTCAGATAGTATCTCTAAATAAGGAAGTTATTTCCATTTATTTACATGTGATTTAGATTCTAAGATATACACCGGAAAGAGCACAGGTACAGCCTAGCACACGTTAGGGTATTACTCATCTTACTGTGCGGTACTATAGGCTTGCGATGGGCTTAGCCTTGGCTTCAAAAGGAAAGTCCTCCCGCCCAGTGCTAACAGAACGGACTCATGGAAGGCCTGCTGATGCCACTCTCCAGGCTGACAAGAACCCAGTATCAATGAGGCCATTTGAATGATTGCATAATGATAAACATTGGGACGACAAGTTACCCAAACCTATGACAGGTTAGCAGTTAAGAATAAAGCTGAGCACAATGTGGAGAATAAACGAAATTCTTGGAAAGTGGATATCCTTGGGATATAGTTATTTTTAGTGCTGTTTCATTCATAAATGAAATACATCCGGAAGTGCCTGGTGATTATGAAGGGTTAAGGTCTTTTATTTCAAACCTGTTCTCAACTGGCTTCCATTATATGCATTTAAAAATTTGAAAAAAAATCTACTCAGAGGAGAAAGTATTAGGAGCAGGGTTAGATTAGTGAGGAAATACTTCAGAGATTGTGAATCTTAAAGGAAATATTGATCTTAGGCAGAAAGGAAGGGGCAAGGGTGCTCCTGGTAGGGGATTTGGCTAAGCAAAGACCCAGAGGTGAGAATGTTCAAGAAATAAATTTGGGAGATGTCTGGGACAATCCATCCATTTTTCCCGAGTTCATTGGAGAGGCAGATGAGTTTGCAGTAGTAGTCTGAATATCTAAACAGACTGTCAGAAACAGGAGCCATGAAAGCGTTTTGAACACCTACCAATTGTATTTATTGAGTACTGAGCACTGTGCACCACTATAGTTACCATTTTTATTTAATTCAATCCACAAAAGTCTCTTGGGCGAAGCTACTGTCATTCTAGTTTATAAATGAGGAAACTGAGACTTAGACAAAATAATTAATTGACCCAAAGTCACATGATAAGTGGCAGAAACATGATTTGAATCTAGGCCTCTCTGAAAAGTAAACCAACAAAACAGTATTGTAAAGGGGGGAAAAACGGAACAAAAGGTTGTTTGATGGATAGGAAGGATAAGATATTTAAAAAAAGAAAGCCTGGTTAAGACTACAAGCTCTCTTTGAAGTACAGAACATTATGGTTGGCTTCTAGCCTGCACTTAAATATCTGTCGACTGGACTATTAGCAGGAGCCTGGGATTGATAACACATTGTCACTTTCCCTTTGAACCTCCCAGGTTTGCACCGGCATCACCATAAAAAAACCACTAGTCTTTACCTTTCACAAATCCTTTCCTGGTTTTAAAAATGAATATCTACTGTATGTCACACCATGTCTACAGCTCACCTTTAAAATATATTGGCAGCTTTGATCTATATTCTTCTATAGAGATTTTTTTTTTTTCAAACAAGAGACACCTAAGTGATTATACTGTTAGAAAACATACTGGTACAGATCTATCAATTTGAACTTCTGAATATTTATTTTTCTATATTTAAACAAAACATAATATTCGAAGACATGTTATGCATGGGTATGTATAACAAAGGTAATTAAAGACTTAAATGGATGATGCATTAGTTTCCATAGAGTGCTATAAGCATAGAACTATTCTATTTTAGTGGAAAACACTGACTTACAGAGGAAACTCTAGGTAGTTCTGTAGCCAAAGTGTATTTCACATAAGTTTCACAAGATTCTGTCACAGCTGTGAACAAATATCTTCGATCATTTCATTAACAAAGCTTGAACTCACGCTGGGCCATCTCATTCTGAAGCACCAGATTTCACAATGGGACTGGGAACTCCGGTGTCCATGGCAACAGTAGCTAATTCTTCTTTCCAATCATGATGGTAACTCTCTCCCATGGCTTGAATCAGTTACAAAACAAAATGCTCTCAAAGACCTTTCTGAGCCAATAGCCTTGCAGCTAATCTGCTAATAGGAAATAATCTGCAGCTCATACACACATTCCAGGGCAGCAGTGTGTTTTCTTAATACTTTGTTTCATGGGCGTCTTTCCAAAGAAAGCATGATAAAGAATAAAAAAACAGACATTCATTAAAAATAGCATTATACTACCTGGCCACTATTAATGCCTACAACTTGCAGCAACTTGCATTACTAGAGTTTGTTAAATAGCAAGCCGAGCGGAGGCAACGTAGCAACAAAGAGAAGGAAAGCAAACTGCTTATGCCAAGAGGGTATAAGAGCTAACTTAAGAGAAGGCATACTTAAAACAACTGGTTTTTACAAACCTTTATAGTTAACATCCCCCCCGCCCGCCCCCCAATCGCTACTATTTGTAGAATCTGTCAAGGGATGCACTCCAGCAACAAATATTCCAACCGCCTTGTAAAGGCTTTTTTTTTTTTTTTTTTTTTTTTTGGTCCCCACTGTGGAATCATGGAAATGGTCTAGCAGTGAAATTAGTTTTTCACCTCCAGGGTCAAAGTTTAACCTCTTGAGCAACTATAATGACCTAAATCATTCCAACCACAGAGAAGAAGCAGTCTTCCCCAAAGCCTGATAAAACTTGATGAGTCAGCTCCCAAAGCTCAACACTGCTTATTGTTCAGGGGAAGATTTGGATGTTTGGGCTTCAAGGAAAAGAGGTGGGCAATCATAAAGAAAGATGAAATACCTTTTCAACCCCCTTGCAGTGGAACTTCCTCTTGCTCCGGGTTGGGATGGCTTGACACAGCAGTGTATCTGATTCCGTGGTCCAGACCCTGAGTTCTACCTGGCTCAGAGTGTGTGATGACTTCAGCCTTTATGCTGCAACTCTTCACTTGGGAAGAAGTATGCATTCCTGTTATTTCCTCTAGACATGCTCCCCCTTCCACATTTTATAAAAAGGAAGCAAAATGAAATAAACAGGAGTAGAGGAAGAAGGAAATCTTTAAAGTTAAAGGAATCACAACACCAAAGGGTATCTGTTCATCCTCTTTAAATCCGTTTTATAATTCTGGTTGCCATGACGACATGATGCAACTCTGTATTACCATGACAATCTGACACAACTTTCAAAAAACAGTAAGCACTGTTTTATTCTGCTGTTCAATCGCTCCCAAGGAAACAAGCTGTTACTTACTTCTGGGATGAAACCTGTCCTATAGTCTAATATATCTTATGTTACGAAAAAGAAAAGCAAATTATGGCGGAAGCCAGAGGAGAAAAAAATGTAGGTCTAAATTTACCATGTATTCAATGGGACCTTATTTCCTAATTCCTAAAGCATTTGAAATTGGAATGTTATCCAGTTGATGAATAGAAACTACTTCTTTGTACAAGAGGGTGACTGCTCATGCAAAATAGGATTGGCTTACCTTTCCAATGTGTTTGGCCATCACCTGTGCAACATAAATGAAGTCTATAAAAGACTATGGGAAAACCAGAGGACCAGGTTAAACCCAAGTCATGAATTATACTGAGCTAATCACACTGTTCAAACAAAGCTCTTTAGAGTCCACACTTTTAAATGGACTCAGCATGGCATTTCTTGTATTATTAGGTATCTTCAAAAAGGGAGTATTTGGAGTCCCTTATGTCCTTTGTTATGTGATTACTTCCAATTGGTGCTTTGTAGAGAAGTCAATGACCTGATGATATCTTAGAGTCCTTCCCAACACCACCACCCATCACCTCCTCCCACTGCTTCTCATGGTGCATAACTGAATGAATAGCTATATCTGTTGAACAACTACAACATGTCAAATTCTGTGTCTGAAAATCCTTCTAATAATTATGCAAAAATAGGTGCTATTTTTACTAAGTGGAAAATAAAATTGCAACTTATAAGTCTAGGGAACTTTAATAAAACTCAGGCACTAACTGGCAGAACCATGATTTGAACCCGCCTCTTTTGTCTCCAAAGCTCGAGCTCTTTACAACCAATAGGTTGCCTTTCGAAATAAAGAGCATTTTCTAGTTCTTGTTATCATGGCAATCAATAAAGTCTTTTAATATAATATGCAATTGTTAAATATAAAAAAGCCTACCTTTTGATAAGCTTTATTTCCTTTGCAAACGGGTAACTATTTTGCTATAGCAAAATCAATATTAAAAGACAGACAAATAAATCATTGTAGGAAAAATGAAGGTAAAGACTTCAAATGTAATGAATATCCCATAACAAGTTTGTCTACTTAAAAATATGATGCAAGCACTTCGTTTTTTTCATTCCGAAATACCATGGCTCTATCATTTACTACTAAATAGGTGGGGGGAATCTACTAAATTAAACTTTGCTGTCAGCAATCTTGCTGGTCATTTCAATTCTTATGAAAAACTTAAGCTAGGGTGAAGAAGGGATAATGCCAATGTCATGACCCAAAACAGCAGCAACAACAATCCTACTGAATTCTGGAATGTTTAAAGTGACTTGCAGTTCATACAGTGAAATCTTAATAAATATTTTGTTATAACAGCAGTTTCCTAAATTTGTATCTTAATTTTAGAATAAGCTTTTAAATATATATAGTTTGTGTGTAAAAATGTGTTTTTACTGTTAAAAAATGTATTTTTACCTTGCACCCTAAATTTTGCTGCTTAAAGTTCTAATGCTAAAAAATCACCAAATTTCAATCTCAAAAATACTTTTTTTTTTGTTTCAAGTAGTGTTTTCATAGGTGTAAAACAAGGTAATAAAACTTATAATATTGGAAAATGAAGGTGAACATTATGGGCCTCAAATATTATCTTCACTTTGCTCATGGAGTTATTTCTCTGAGTGAAACCAGCCATCTAATTCAGTTCTTGTTTTTGTTGTAGAAGACATCCATTCTCCCCCTCCCTACTTATCGTATTTGCAGCTTATAGCAATTCTAGAGACGGTGGGCTCCAGTATCCTCAAGTTCTAATTCTTCTGAGAAACACAGGAAATTACATAGAAGAAGGCAGAGAAAATGAATAAAGGGAAGGGGATAATTCTACCAGTTCTGTTCTGGGAATAATCATGTGGCCTGAGCAATAATTCTCCTATTTTATATTGTTCAGTTTCAAAGAAGGACAGACCATCTTGCTCCACTGTTAGCATTATACGTAAGAGGTTAAAATTATGTTACATGGATAAGCCTTTGTAAAGGGCATCTATTGGTATTGTAAGTAGGCTTAGGTTTTGATTGTGGGCATACACCAACAGTTATATTCTTGTGATATTAAAATAGTACTTGATTGCAAATTAAATCACTACTTTTGGAGTGTTTCTAGATGTCAGAGACACAAAAAGAAGTAGATATGGGGGTTAATGGGGGGGATGAGGACACATTTGTAATACTTTAACCTATAAAGAAATTAAATAAAAATAAAGTAAAATGCTTTATTGACCCCCCCCCCAAAAAAAAAAAAAAAGAAGTAGATATTCTCAAAGCTGTCAGGGAATGAAGATCCTGGATGAGCACAATCACTAACTGAGTGTATGCCTCATATAAAACACAATAGGAGACATGGAAATGCTTAAGAGTTGGACCCTGCTTACAAGGAATTCAGAATCTAGGAATTGGAAGATTTAGAAAATTTTATTTAAAATAAATAAAATTTTTTCCTAGACCATATTAATAAAGAGTACAAAACAAGCTTTTGGTTGTTTTCATAATGACACACATAAATATGACTGACCAGGGCCAATATCTTTCTTGGGTGTTAACACCAGGCTCCTCTTTGTTTTTCTTTATGTATATTCTACCCTCAAGAAGACACTCTAGCTGTTCAAAGCAAAATTTTCCAGTTTCTTAAAATCTAATTAAGGCATTCAAATTGAGATCTTTTGCAGATCAGGCTTTACCTCTAAACAACAACAAAGAAAAGCATCAGAAAGTAAGAAGAAGCCCTAATCAAAACCATAAGTTAGGGGTGTCTCCTGAAACACACAGTCTTCTTTAGCAATGGAGTCCGTCTGTCTGTGGTGTTTCCATACTATCCTGGGGGCAGATGAAATGCTGCGTTAGTGTACGTGTAGGTTAAAAATAATTTTAATGAGCACAGATTAAGATAAAGTGATGTATTTGTTTGCTGCGTCTGAGCGATATAACTGATTAGACGGTAGAAAGATATGTTCTAACCACTAGATGGAACATGGGGAGCTAGGATCTAATGAGAGGTTATTTGTGATATTGGGTCATGACATGAAGTGCTCTGGGAAAATGCTGGCTTTATTTCTTAAGTTAGCTAAACAAGTTCAATGCCATCCTTTTGTATTACAAAACAGTCAGGGTAGGACTTGGTCTAATTAGATGTCTCAGTTACCTACATGTCCTTTATTACAAAAGCAGCTAACTAAATGCTTGGCATGTCATAATACATCCTCCCTTGATCTCCGCAACAATTTGTACCTTCAAATAATTTCTGAAGACCCAGAAACACTTTTTTTAAAAACCTTGCTGCCAGTTTATCACTTGATGTGTGGAAAACACAGAGACTAGGCTGTGAGTCATTCAGCTGAATTGAATATAACCACATGAAGAACTTGGTTTTAATGCCAAGACAGTCCGGCCATAGCAGGTGTTCCTGACAAGGACTGAGAACCCCAAATTTGAAGCATATGAACCAAACATACTCCCAGTATATGCATAGACCGTGTTATAGGGTAAGTTCTTTCATTGTTTCTTTCTCCTAATTCTGCTGTTCTCTCCTACCCTGGATTAGGCAACATTCACCCATACCTTCCAGTTGCCATCAAAGTTGGGAGACTACTCTTCAGAAAAAGTACTATAATCCCAAATCATATGTCCTCAAGGTCCCTTCCTGCTCACTTTAAACTTTTTAGTTTACTCTATTTGTTTACTTATACATTTACTGAATAGCTGAATGCCTGCCCACGTTCCAGGCACTATATTAGCATCCAGGTAGAGATGTTGAAAGAGATATGATTCTGGCCTCAAGGGATATATCAGCTAGGGGGACATAAACATGCAAATAAAAAAATGGGACAGTATAACCAAAGTATCCACAAACTACAGTGGGAGCTTTAAATCCTCAGAAATCTCACCTATGCCCACAGTTTCAACTAATACCTAATTTAAATACCCCTAATTTCTAAATCTAACCCAAACAAAGATATCTCCTGGAGCCACACTCTGACCTGGTTATCATTTTTTAATAAATTTTTTATTGATTTCAGAGAGGAAGGGAGAGGGAAAGAGAAAGAGAAACATCAGTGATGGGAGAGAATCATTGATTGGCTGCCTCCTGCACGCCCCCTACTGGGGATTGAGCCCACAAGCCCGGCACATGCCCTAACCTGGAATCAAACTGTGATCTCCTAGTTCCTGAGCCATGCCAGCTGGGCACCTCCTTATCATTTTAAAGCGAGGACCCAAACAAGTGAAATTCAAAGAATTCACTAAAAACAAGCACACAATATCATTATTTTCCCCAATGTGATTTCTACCCATCCCCACAAAAGCACCCCGTTACTTCTTAGTTCTCTATCTTGGTAAATGGTACAACCTTTCATATTGTCAGCTGGGGCCAGAAGAGGAAGGCATGTTCCCCTTTTCTCAGATGATGTGTCTTTGCCAACTCTAGGTAACTTAACAATTTCTATTTCTATGAATCTATTCCACTGCCTTCGTTCAGGTCTTCAGTTGGTCTCCTATCTGCACACTGCAATACTGCTCATTACCGTCCACCTTCCTCACTGCCAGTGGCATAAACTGCCCACAACATAGATCTGGTTTTGTGCTTCCCCTGGTTAAATTTTCCAGTGATTCTCTCTCAAGCAAAGGTTTTCAAGTGTACCTTCTTGGCATTGTAGAGCCAACACCTCCGTCCGAAACAAATTCTCCTGCATGGATTAAAAGTGAGCTATGAATGGAATCAATCTGGAAAAATAAAGGCAGACCCTCAGGGTAAGATCAGTTAAGTCATGACACTCTCCTCTGAGTTATGGCTTTAGTTTTCTGATGCACAGGTGATAAAAAATGGAGAAAGTCAATGGAGAATAGAATCTAGCAGTTTAAAGGAGATGAAAACACTGTGGTGGCCTGGGCACTAATAAGCCTTAACTTCAAAAACTAGAATAATAAAAGGCTTATTACCTCCAAATATCAACTCCCTTTCCCTTATCTCTTTGATGCAAGATCTGGGCAGGACACAAGGGCTATGAAAGTAGAAGCCACACGTACAGAAATGTGGACATTTACAGGCTCTACTTGTCAAAGCCCCTGAAGGCTCTCTGATACAATGGCTTACATGGTATTCATTGAAACACCAAAATACAGAATTGAAAAACAATATCTGGGAGCAATACACTATTTTTGGCCCACAGAAGGGGCTCAACCAGCATGTGCTGTGTGAGTTCTTTGAGTGCTAAAAAGCCAACTATAGTCACCAAGAAGCAACAGTGAAACTGGTAAAAACAGCAGGTCAATTAATCATACTTAGAATATTTATAAACACACATGGCTGCGTATGGGCACAAATTTTAAAAATGGTATCACAGTCATTAACTATTTCATTAGTAAAACCTATATTCATCATTAGTCATAGTGGATGCAAATTTTTTTGATAATTTCTTTTTATAAACCTTCAATATAAATACCCAGAAATAACCTGGCTTCCTGGATTCATAAGTTAAAATTGAAACCCCACATGACGGTGTTTCTCTCTGTGTGTAAAATATTTTAAGAATGACACTTAAGATACCACACAAATGCAGGGGAATTACTAGGCAAGTCAATTCAATTCAATTCAAACCCCCAGTTCAGCGCTATAAAAAACTGCCATCAAATTTAAAAAACAAAAAGACACAGTATAAAAAAAACACACACGTTTAAATCTAATCATGGGTTACTATAAGGCTCTCTTGATTTATTTTCTACATTTTAAGAAAAATATCCTTACAGAAATATTTTAAAATAATTGATAAATCATAATGAAATAATTTAAATATCTGTGTGTTTAATTAGATGACAGGGGCAGGTTTCTTGAAGTTCCCTTAGCTATAGAAAGAGTATAATTTGACAAAATAAAGAAGTTAAAAACAACTTGGAAAGAGGCAAGACATACTCACTTACTTAAAATGATGCAAACCTACACACAATATGCATTTTATCATCATCTTGATTTACTCTGGAAATTTTTCTGGGTTGACAGAAAAGATCGAATATTCCTTTCTTAACCTGGTAATGTTGTACTTTGTACCACAATCTTATGACTGCAATGAAAGCTGTGAGTTTTCCCTTATTTGGTAATATCAGGATGGTGGATAAAAATTATGCACCCTTATTATTATAGAAAAAACTTACATATTTTTCCAAGGGCCTGGGTAAGATAATAGAATGTTTCATTAAATTCTCTCAGAGCTAAGTCTACATAATCCTTGTCCAACCTGCTTTTAGTCTTGTGTTTTAATCTCACACAGGATAACGTCCTTGCATCTTTTTCTTCATTTCTCAAACTTTCTTACTGACAACTATTTACCAGATCCTGTGGATCAATTCCAATACAATGCTCCTAACCCCAGAAAGTTATTAGGTCTTATCTTGACTATTTTAAAAAATATAGTTAATTTGTTTCTGGTCTGTCTTGTGGAAGAAGGGTTACAACGGGAATGAGACAACGGGAATGAGAGCTTTGCACAATGGATCGAGAAAGTCTGGCATGTTTGGAGGACTACTATAAGAACAACCATTGTCCATAATTCTTTAAAAATTTTTTTATCAGCTACTGAATGAGATATGAATGGAACAAGGCCATGAGTTATAACTTTACTATCTAACAAATAAAGTTCAGATTATTTCAGAGAATTCATCCCTTCCACCATTAGCACTTAAAACAACTTTTCATTAATGTCATTCATTGATTGCTCTCATGAACCAAACCCAATGCACCCAAGTGAGAAGTGGTCCTCTCCCCACCTTTAAATACATTTTTTTTTGGTTTGTTTTTGTTAAGTGGCAGAATAGGCAGCTTTAATAATCTTGTTAAGGGAAATAATTTTCTTAGCATAGGTGGGTATGAGTGATACTGATAACACTGAGTCAGTTTCCATGAAGTGATTATCTATTAGGCATATTCATTTCTGAAATCCCCCAAAGATCATTGTGTTTGAAATGCATGAACACCCATCTCAAGAATTCATTCTGTAACTAGCTAAGTTAATATTAAAATTACACCGTCAATAAAATGAAAATAAAAATGAGAACTTATTCAGGTGTAAGAAAGCTTCTGAGCGTAAATTCCCCACAGAGTAATGTTTTTTTCAAAGTTATAGCAGCCGTGTGAGAGGCTTTGGTTGGCATTTTTGTGAGGTACATGATATACACTGCCATATCCAAGTAGAGAGCCACAGTATCTGTTATTCCAGGAAATGTATGTTCTACCATATCACACAAGACTCTGTAAATAAAAGTGGAGTAAAAGAAAGTCTTCTTCAGGGTACCCATAGACTCCTCCAAAGATTACTGCCATTATCAATTAGCATTTATGGATGATTTCAATGACAGAATTATACCAAACTAACCAATGTACAAAAGAAAACCCCCCAAACCAAAACACAATAAAGAAGTGTCTTATGAAATATAAAGCTGTCCACACCATGTCTGAAATATAACGAAAACCACGTTTGAGCGTGGTTGCTGTTAGCATGGTTTCACTTATAGTGCAGACAGGATGGTAAATTATCACACATTCCTGTACAGGACTTGGCCTCACTTTGAAATCACGGTGGTAACATTTTTAATATGCAAGAATTCTTACCTGAGGCTAGTCATAAGAGACAGGAAAAGGCACATGTGTGCTGAAATTGTTTTAATGTGTGAAACAACCACACACTTAGCCATTTCTCAAATGTCAATTGCATGTGATGTCTTGATAGTGTACCTTCTATAATAAGTGTTATATGTGATTGCTTTATTTAATGGTCTGAATTTATGAAGCCCACTGGCCCGCCCATTTCTACTCATATATACAAGCATTTTCTCTTACAACTTTCTCCTAAACCTTTTATGTGTTTACAAATAACAAATAATCCAACTACTTACCAGAGGTATGCATTTGGATCCAATGTCCTTGGACATTGTTCTTGAAAAGTGGTCTTGAAAAGCATTTAGCATAAACTTAGGTACTTTGTTTACAAAAGTCTGTCCTAAACACTATGGAGGTAATTTGAAAGATTTTGAAAAACAGGGACTTTTAGACTGAATGCTTGTTTAGACTTAAAAGCTTCCTGATTAACGACAACAAAAAAGTGTGTTTAAGTGTTTGAAATGCTTTCCTCCCCAAATTAAACTCCTTAATTTGGAAACTTATATTTCCAAATTAGGTAGAAGGGAGTAAATTACAAGTTATTGGTAAATTATTCAAAAGAAATACAAAGAAAAAAATGCCATAAATGATGTTAATGATCTAAGTGACCAAAAGGTAACATCAGAAGACTCTGAAAAAATTTCCCTAACATACACATTTTTTCATTAAAATGTACAAATTTGTATGGAAAAAAAATAAAGGAAGGAGATAACTTTCCATATACTGGTTATCAAGAGGCCCACCCAGCAAATTAAGTTCTGAGATGACAAAAGAGAATATGGTAATTCATTGTTAGATATAATTACGAATTGAGAATTACCCCTGGAACTGATTTCATAAATCAAATTTCTCTATCTTAAGTAGAAATCAAATAGTCTTAATGGGGTTCATATATTACAGCTTTATAAAAAGACATATTTATGGAACTGTCTTGTTACTCCTGGTATTACATCGTCTGGCCCATTATATCTAAAGCATTTAGAGAGCCTTTATTTAAATAACTTTTATTTCATTGGAGAAAAAATTAAATACTGGTTTAGACACTTACGTAAATAAGGTTACCTAAATTCAAATAAATGAGTCTATATATTTAAAACAATTGGGCAGCAATATTCAATTTTTAAAATTACATTTTGACCATTATAGCTATATTCTTCAAATATTTACTGGGAGTACAGTACAGGTAGTTCCATTTGTAACCAGAAATTAAGGAGGGACACATATTGGTAAAGTGTTTACAATCAACACTTGTCCTGTTTTAAATCTCACAGATATTTCCCCTCATGACACAAAGAACAAAAATGAAATGGTATTTGGTCATTCTCCGGGTTTGATCTCTCCTCTAATAATTGTAAAGTGTGAGGAGAAAACAGAAAGGTCACTAGCCTAATTCAGTTTGTAAAAACATTTAAAAATTTTTTTTAAAAAAAAGAATGATTCAGGTCAAAAATGAAGACGGTTTAGTTTTATCTCTCTTACAGTAAGTAGCAGAAACATGAGCTGAAAACCCATAGACGCTGTGCTCATTGCTATTCACAAAAAACGGTTCTACTGTCTGTCTGCAAATAAATCTCCTCGGTAAATAGCTCCGAGGTTGAGCTAAAGAATACTGTATGGATCAAAGAACCCATGTCTTCCTGTGTAAAGTGAACAGGCCGCAAGCTCACTTGTTTGTCTAAAACAATTAGAGCCAGTATGAAAAGGAGGGGGTCGGCACAAATAAGTTACAGCTGATTCTACTCGGCGAAATATTTCAGGGGGGTTTCAAATTAATAACCACCCAGGCCCCCAAACAGCCTAATCTTTGTCAATTGGTGCCAAATTATGCAAGGTGCTGCCAATTCTGGTTGTCTAACAAATCAAGACCAGTGTATGTTACTCCTCAGCTCAAGTCTGATTGATTCTGGTCATTATATGGGCTGATCTCATTTTCACACATGGAATCAATATGGGAGCCAGATGTTCATTTACAGAGAAGCATTGAAAGGACTCATCTACACGCAACTTTATCCCGGACCACAGAGCCCACAGACCCATCGCCTCGCCTCACCCAGGCAGGGCTTCACACAGTACAAAACCTATAAAACATTCTGCTAATATTACTGTCAGCTGGACGACTTTTACAGTACTATATAAAGTTGACAGATAATACATGCCAGTCCTAATTTGAGATAGACCTTTTCTTTGGGGACCTCAACCACTGAACAAGCAAACAGATTGAGAAGGAACATTTATTACAACACATAAATCATCTTCTTACAAGTCCTAAAGGTCTGGCCAGAGGGTGAAGGCTCTGCATAGGTCGTGAATCCTAATGCACTGCTTCAGTTACTAAATTGTACTGTCACTCCACTCCTGGGGCGCAGAGAAGGGCTTGCCTAGCTTTACAGAAGCAACTTTTTATCACCATCCTTTTTGTACCTTGTTTCCTGGAGGAAAAAAAAAAGCTAATAATTGCCTTCTTGGAATAAAAAAAGCAAACAGTTTCTCTTGAATAGTAATGCCACTTAACATACTTATTTAAATTAAACAGATATGCCCATTATTTCAGCTCATGCAGAAATTTCTGCATGGTTCAGTATCAGAGAAACCTGAGTTTAACAGAAAGATTTACAAAGAATTTTCATTTCAAAGATAAGAAAAGGTATCATGTATCACAAATATAAGGGGATGAACATAGATGGCACCTTTATTAATAGATTAACATGGTAAAATATTAATAGAGCATGGTCATACACAGCTTAAAGGATCCCTCCATTCATTGTAGAGCTGACAAATCAAAGTTCTCTATATCTACTGACCCAATACCACCCTCAGCTGATTAATGTGTTCTCCACGATGCAGTAAGTTTTTCTACTACTTTTTCTATAATATTATTTGAAAATGCATGGGTTTCCTAACATGGTGAGACCATATTTTGTATCCAGTTGTTTTTCTGTGATTTTTCAACCACCTTGGCCTCAGTGGAGACTTCTAATTTCATTTTAGTCCTGCTCAGACCTACTTTGGATAATTCAAAGGATGTCTGTTTTTCATCAGGTAACGACCATTAAATTTGGCCACATTTCCTTCTAAACCTTGTTGAATGGCATAAGAAACAGAAGCTAGAAAACCCTTTCTTGTAACTCTGCGATGGTTTCTGAACCTAGACCTTTCTAGAAGTTTAGCTTGATGCTGCAGAACTCTGAGGCCAGAGCCATTTGGAGCGAGTCCCAGTGCTCTCCAACTTCTGGTCTCCTTTCCTGGGAGTGTTCATGACCCATGCGTCTTTCGGCATATCTTGGAAAAACTGGTCACTGTTCATTTATTAAAAAAAACAAAAACAAAAACACTTTTGAATTGTGAGCTTATGTCTGTGCAGCATTTGGGGTTTGCTAGTCGTTCTCTGGAACTAAACAAAAATATTGGATGATCAACTATTTTCCTTCACATCATAAAATTCACTCAAAGACTCTTTATACAGAATAAAAATCCTAGTGTGTTAAGTAATAGGAATGCATGTTTCCGGGTAATTTTCATCCTTAATGGCGACATCCAAGCAAATTGATGATGTTTTCCCTAAAGGCAAGCTCTCATCATCTCTTTAAAGAGATAAAGGAGTTTTTAACAGAACAGGGCTCATCCCAATGAGAAGGCCTATGACAAACCAATCAACGCTGGAAAACACATCAGGCTTCCATTCATTCATTTAATTATCATTTACAGAGCACCTGTTAGGTGTCTGTCGGGCATGAGGTTCAGGCTGAGGACACAGAGACAGATAAGACAGAAATCTCTGCCATCAAGAAATTTGTTGCCTAGTGTGAGGAGGGACTCGTAAAATACCCCAGGACCTTGAAGTAGTCATGGCTCACAGCAAGGGAAACATATTCTTTTAGGCAAAATATTAAACCTAATCTCTCCAATTCTGTTTTTGGTAGTATTGTCAATTTTTTATGATCTACAGTGTTGTAAATTATTCCTTCCAGGCTAATTAAAGTTCTTATCAATTTACAAAAAAAAAAAAAACAGTCCACAAAAAACAGAGCTTTCAACTATGAAAGTTTAAAAGAAATTGATCATTTCCCAAAAGAAATGAGTTATAGAAAATAAGGAACCAGTTTTATGTCCCAGGGGGTCCTACTCAACCTGAAGGATTTTTTATTATTATTATTACTAGAGGCCCGGTGCACAAAAATTTGTGCACTCGGGGAGGGAGGGGGCGTCCCTCAGCCCGGCCTGTGCCCTCTCCCAGTCTGGGAACCCTCGGGAGATAATGACCTGCTGGCTTAGGCCTGCTCCCGGGTGGCAGAGGGCAGGCCCAATCCCTAGGTGCAGCCCCTGGTCGGGTTCAGAGCAGGGCCATTTGGGGAGTTGGAGCACCGCCCCATGTCATGCACAGAGCAGGGAGGATCAGGAGGTTGCAATGCCACCCTCAGTCACACTCAGGGTAGGGCCGATTGGGGGATTGGGGCACCGCCCCCTGTCACACTCAAGGCAGGGTTGATGGGGAGGTTGCGGTGCAACCCCCTGTCACGCACAGAGCAGGGCCAATCAGGGGGTTGGGGCGCTGGCCCCTGTCACTCACAGAGCAGAGCCCATCAGAGGGGTTGGGGCGCCGCCACTCTCACACTCAGGGCAGGGCCGAAGGGGAGGTTATGGCTCTACCCCGTCACACACAGAGCAGGACCCGTTGGGGGGGGGGGGGGGCACCGCACCCTGTCACACACAGAGCCGCAGAGTGATCAGGGGGTTGGGCAGCTCCCCCCTATCAGGCACAGAGCAGAGCTGATCAGGGGGTTGGGGCGCCTTCCCCTGTCCCGAACAGAGCAGGGCGGATAGGGAGGTTGTGGCCCCGCCCCCTGTCGCACACAGAGCCGCAGGGCGATCAGGGGGTTCAGGGGGTTTGGGCACTGCCCCCTGTCACACTGATGCCGGTGCCGGGAGGCCTCGCGGCTCCGCTGATCCCCGTGCACTGGGTGTGTGTGTGGGGGGAGTGTCCCTCAGCCCAGCCTGCCCCCTCTCACATACTGGGAGCCCTCAGGCGTTGACCCCCATCACCCTCCAATCGCAGGATCGGCCCCTTGCCCAGGCCTGATGCCTCTGGCCTAGGCGTTCGGCCCGGGCAGCGGGGACCCGCAGCTGCAGCGGCCCCACGATCGTGGGCTTCGCTTTAGGCCCAGGCAAGGGACCCCTAGCTCCTGGGACTGCCAGCTTCGACCGTGTCCAGCACCCATCGCTGGCTCCACCCCTACTTCCTGCTATGACTGGCCAGAGCGGAAAAGGCACCTGATTCTCTGATCATGGCTGGGGGGCAGGGCAAAGGCGGCCCCAGGGCCACCTTTGCCCTGCCCCCCAGCTCTTAGCTCCCCCCTGGGTTTCCGATCACTGTCAGTGGCAGGGGGCTTCTTCCTGCTTTCCCTTTCGCCTCCCTGCATTGTGCCTACATATGCAAATTAACCGCCATCTTGTTGGCAGTTAACTGCCATCTCAGTTGGCAGTTAATTTGCATATAGCCCTGATTAGCCAATGAAAAGGGTAGCTCGTACGCCAATTACCATTTTTCTCTTTTATTAGTGTTGATTCCTGGCAGCCTCTCTTATTCCATTTACAGAACCTCATGGGGCCTGGGATTCTCCATTCACCTGTGTAGCAAGCAGCCTTGCCTTTCTCTCCAATGCCATGGCCAACCCTCTGCCGCGCCTGGGCTATTTGCTATGTGCTATTCCAGGAGGTTTCCAGGGCCTTGCTCCCTCCTTCTCAAATACTGGGGCAGCGTTAATCTGCATGAAACATTTGCAAACATCTTTGCTTACACTGACTGAGAAGTAAAGTTTCCTACATTTCGCCTGATGTGCAAGGTTTCTACCCCTGTAACTTCAACGCTTTTTCCTTGAGGAAACAATCTAGATCTAAACTGGACTCTGCCTCCTCCTCCAAGCCCACGCTGTACCCAATCATCCCACTTATTCTTGTCTCGCCCATCCTTCAGAGCTCAATTCAGTCATATTCTCTCAGACATATCTAGAATCAAGTCTCACTGGGCCATACCTCTTGCTCTTTCTCTGTGTAGATCAGACCTATATGCCATGTAAATACATACACCAAACTTAGCTTATAGTAGATTTTTCCTTTATGATGCATTTGTCAGTGGCTAGAGAGGAACCTTTTAAAGATTCTTAAAAACTGTGCAGTTGTAAATACTGAGCTGAATGATCACTCATGCCAGGGCTCAGGCCATCCTTTCATAATTCAGGCTTTCCTCCACAACTATTAATCCGTTCTTCCTCAGCCATAAATTTTAAACCAGCTATTAATACAACTCAGTTCTCTAGGCTCTAAAAAGAATGTTAAACTTCTGACGATGACACGATTCCTCAACTGTCAATTTCTTATTGAAAGACATTTTCATTAAGATAGAAAAAAATTTGAGTCCTGCTTTAGCTTTGACCTTGGCTGTTCCCAAATGCATTAAACATCTTGCAAATAAGTTCCTTCTTTTACTTCTTACACAACTCAACAAGTCGATTCAGAATTCAACACAGATGTCACTTTGCTTTATTTATCAATATTAGATAATTCCTCTTGCCATACTGAAGCATTTTGAGGAAAGCTATCTATCCTTTATCTCCATTCTGAATGTCAAGGTTATCAGAATTAGTTCCAGATACAGATGTCAGAAAGCCTCGTTCAATTGAAGAAATAAATGTAAAGGATTTTAAGGATGCAATCAAGCAATATTCCATCACTAATTCATGCACTTGTCTCAGGGACTAAATATTAATCTTAACATAGTTTGTTTTACATTTTTATTTTTTTTCCTTTAAAGTTGTCCCTCATCAAACAGTTTGGTGTTCCTTTTAGGATACTCGTGCAAAACAATATGCATGTCAAGAATTTAAGAAGCATACCTCCTTGCCAAATATGAAATGATAGTCTTTCTGGTGGAGGAGAGAAGCCACAAACATGTATGAGGAAAAGCAAGAACTTTGTCTCTTTCAATGTGAATTATCTGCTAGAATAAAATTTATTAGAGGTTTATAAATGTTCTGCAGTACTAACATTCTGTCCTGTTATGTTATGTTATATATGCAGTGCTGCTTAGAAACCTTTTCCTCGGGAGATAACCAACATGGTATGCATGCATGTGGTGGGCCTTTGGGAGTATGTCTTCAATTTTGTTTAGGCCCAGGCAAAAATGACCAGCGCTTCCTGCTGGGTGTCTATTTCATTGTTCTCTTTCTAGCACTGCAGTTCATCTATGCCCAAGGCTTCAATCATTTGCTCTTTCCCGTGCTGTTCTCCCATCTAAAATAGAGTCCTGGTTGCAGTAAAGTACATGGTATCATTCTGGAACCGAGACTTCTGGTCTCAATGGACTGAACTCATCACAACAGAGCTGGGACCCCCCGAAACCGGACCTATCTTCGGTTTCCCCAAAGATCAACTCTCCGTTTGGTTTACATGATAAAAGTGAGAAAACAAAGTCTTTTATTTTTAATCCTTCCAAAGATATCCACTTTATGAATTCTACTACAACAAATCTAACTTTCAGAGTAGATCTAAACCACATTTAGCAGTTAAATCACAATGTATATTTAATTCACAAGTTAAATTATATGTGACATCAAAAAGATGGATAAGACAAAGGCTTCTACATACAAACAACACTTGGTGAGGGACAAATGAATTTAGAATTTTTTTTACGTTTTATCATATACGAAATTTAACATGCCAAACATAGCTAAATAATTTTTTGTGTCCTTAGGAAAACTATGACATCATGTCATTGCTGCCATTTCTAAATAATGAAAAGTTACCTACATTCTCAAAAGGTGGCAAGATTTGTGGCACTCACTAACGGTATGTAAGGATTTCTACTTAAATTTCTATTTTTAGGGGCTTATAAAAGCTATAAAAATTCTCTCTAAGCTAAAACTTGCCAAACAAGAATTCAGCATGACATTTTTTTAAGCCTAAATTTAAAAACAGTATGTTCATGTACTTTTTTTAAGCATAAGAAGAAAAAAAGAAAGAAAGAATTTTTGAGGTTTTAGTTGCTTTTAAAAAAATCTGCATTCCTCAGGAACTAGTCTGTTTTTAAAAATGGAAATTTAAATTTGGGCCATGTTTCTTCATGAATTCAATATCAATTGAAATAATCTAAAATGGATCCTCTATTATGAAGGGAAGAAAGTCATTGTTCTCAGAAGACTGTTTCCCGAAATAACGATATCATCCTTCCCTCCACTATAGATATGATAGATGTATCACTTTTTTTTTTTCTGAGCTAAAAATTGCTATTTTCATGGTGAAAAAGTTCAATGACTCACCATCATATTTTTGGTCAGGGAATACTATATTTTTTATCTGCAACCACCAAAAACATATATATGAAAATTTTATTTATTTGCCCTTACTCACCATAGCTTTAGATTTTGTCAAAAATTAATTCCCTTGAATTTTGTGTGCATATGTTAAATTCCACACACACATGCGTAGTAAAAGTAGGGTTACTGTATACATGCCTACAAAAATATTTTAAATAAATGTCATAATAAAATTGGTCTAACACTGTATCAAAAATATCTCAATATATATGAGCATTTTAATTATTGTTTCATTTCAAAAAAATACTTAACTACTCTGTCCCAAATATTGTTATGGGAAATGGGAATGACACACAAATAAAGAATAAAGCATGGTTCCTGTTTTTAAGATGCCCATAATAGTTGTAAATCTAACGTAAACACTGTATCCACATTCTCTTATAGGACTTCCCTATGATTTTTACATTTTCTTTTTTTGTTTTCTTCAGAAAAGGTAGTCTTCGTAGGCCTTTTCTCTTACCTACTTGAGTTTTAGGACATTTATATAATTATGCAACTTATCACCACAATCTGGTTTCAGAACACTTTCATCACCCCAACCCGTTCCCGTTAGTGAAACAAGTCAGTCCTGCTAATACAGGAGCCCTCCCTGGCTCTTCCCAGCATGCATCCCCCTTCCCTTTCAAAGGTGTCCCTACTGAATTTGGGACTCCAACACCTAAATTCCAGGTCTGATTTCTCTAATCATTCCTCTTTTAATGGATCTGTCATGTACCATTCCACAGCTGGATACCACACTCCGCAAGCTGAACGAGAGAGGGCCTGCCTCCAGGTGCCCTGCTGGTCGTGGTGATTGATACCTTGGTCGGTCTCCAGTTATCCAAGCCCCGGAGTGTCCCCCTAAGTGCAGTGTCATTTAGGTCACCGCTGCCACTTTTCTCCTACTTATGCTGCAAACTGGCAGGAAATAAATGCTATGAAGAACTAAACTGGACAGACAGGTCAGTGTCTGAAGAACTGCAAAACAAGAAAAGGTGCTGAACATGCTAAACATAACTCAAAAGCAAAATATTATTTTTTATTTTTTAAGATATATTTTTATTGATTTCAGAGAGGAAGGGAGAGGGAGAGAGAGATAGAAACATCAATGATGAGAGAGAATCATTGACTGGCTGCCTCCTGTACGCCCCCTACTGGGGGATCAAGCATGAAACCCAGGCATGCACCCTTGACCGAAATCGAACCCGGGACCTTCAGTCCACAGGCCGATGCTCTATCCACTGAGCCAAACCAGCTAGGGCCAAAATATTATTTTGATGTAAAAATCAAACTCAAAATCAGAAAATGTTATCTTTACTATTTCAAGGATCTTCATTGAAAATATAGGAGTAGGCGCAATGCTTATCTACAATTTGTTTTTATTAGATAAGAAGATAGATGTAAAGTGAAACTCCTGCTGCATTCTCTTTTATCCCATGGTCTACTCCCAAGCTGTTAACATTTTAAATAATTTCTTCTCCATAATTATTTATTTTAAAATTTTGTGTAAGTTATTACACTATTATGATTATATACAACTTATTTGAATTCACCACACTGATGTAATCTTTCATTCATAAAAAATATAGTTTAATTTTGCAGTTAAATATTATATGCCACAATTCCAAATACATTCCACTTGAGCCTTTCAAATAAATGCAAGCCATACAAAAAGGAGTTCATTAGGCAAAATTACTTCTGAAGATAGGATAGACAATAACTGTGGTCTCATTAGTATTTTCCTGTTCAAATGCATGACTTCTATCATCACAAGATCTTTAGTGTCATGTGCCAACTCTAATATAAGACAAACAGGATATATTTTGACGTTTGTGTTTTTTTTTTAATGCGCTTCCTGTAGGACAAAGATGATTAGAGTTAGGCTAGGAGGAACCTCCAGAGGTGATCAAGTACCTTCTTGAGATAATAAAGGTGGTACATAAAGAAAATCTATTGGGAGTCAGAGAAGTAACTTTCAGGGCAATAAAATACACTCGAGAAAATCATAGCTACAATACAAATACATATCTTCATTGTCTAAACTCCTTCTATTATTCTATGTTGTCCAAATATCACTAAGATCTTGATGTTGTTACCGCTGTGATAGACATCTTATAGAAGCTAAAATGTGATTTTTCTCATGATAAAACTCCTCTTTGAGTTTATTCAAATCGATTTAGAAACCTGATGCAGTGATAGTAACAAGCATAGTTAATAAGTTAGAATTATCCTGGCCTATGTGGCTCAGTGGTTGAGCGCTGACCCATGAACCAGGAGGTCACGGTTCAATTCCCAGTCAGGGCATATGCCTGGATTGCGGGCTTGATCCCCAGTGGGGGGCGGGGGGGCATTCAGGAGGCAGCCTATGGATGATTCCCTCTCATCATTGATGTTTATATATCTCTCTCTCTCCCTTCCCCTCTCTGAAATCAATAGAACATATATTTTTTTTTTTTGTAAAACAGAATTGGCTCACCATTTCAAGGGAAAATAATTTAATAACCTACAGATTACACTAGTTTATGCATTTAGCCATGAAGTATAAGGGAAATCAATGACAAATAATTTATTTTTCTTATGACTTTAAATGTAAGCAGTTTGGCATGTAGCATTAGTACTTTGGCATGTAGTCTTAGTAAAAATAGACAAATCACTATCTTTTTAATGTAACGGATCTAAATCAAGATACAGTGAATCTTTTAATAAGCTTTAAGTATTTCATATTTATAGCATATAAAATCACATTATATAATTATAAGATTCTAACTTCTTCCTTGAATAAAGAACTAGTTTTGATTAATAAATAAATGTCAAAGAGGATTGTTCTTGCTCTTTTACATGAACATTAATGAGGAAATGTCTATTTTGTAATATCGAGGACACAAGATCAGGGCAAACTACTAATTGTCGAACATGTACTCTTCTTATCATCCTGCAAGACCATCCTCCCCTTTCAATCCTCTAGGCACCTTACCACATCCTAAGCTCATAATGTCATCTATCTCTAAAAACTCTTATCAATGGAGAAGTCAAAGACTTAGATCTGCATAACAACCTTACTCTTGTCTTACTGTGCTTTTCCTAGTAACACCCCATAACGAAAGCCTCACCCTACCAATACCCTCTTTTGTCTTTAGATTATAATGGTATTTAAGGTGGTGGTTTGGGCCACTCCCATGTGAACAGGAGGTATACATGTCATTAAACAAAAGGTATACAGGTCATTAAACTTCTGTTCGTTTTTCTGCTGTTAATCTGTTTCTATTACATTGGGGGAGGGTCTCAGCCAAGAACCTGAAAGGATAGAGGAGAAATTATTTTTCCTCCCTTACAACATCTACCCTGAAATTATTTCATAACTGCATTTCCATTTTTTATCCAACTGTTAAGAATTAGAATTAAAAAATTGGAAAACACACACTAAAAGGAAAAAAAGAGAAGAAAAGACTACAATAAGTAGACTTGACACAGGTTCTGTATGTTTCAGTTGCATAAAATGCTTAAGGGATTCACTTTTTAAACGGTTGCCTGCTGTAACCTTCCCCCTCCCCCCCTCTTTTGATTGCCTGTTCAATAACCAACTGGTCTAAAATCGTCCACTTCATAGTAATCTGAACACTGAGTAGAAGTTATTCTTTTGTAAGGGACGATTACATTTATAAGGGACACCTCCATTTGTAAGGGTGTTTCCCTCTCTCCCAGGAGGGGGAGGGAAGGTGCTACTGGCCTCTAGTGGATAGAAGCCAGGGATGCTGCAAAACATCTTCCAATGCTGCGGATAGCATCCTACTACAACGAATTATTTGGTCCAAACATCAGTAGTGCTGCTGTTGAGAACTCTGTATAATCTAACAATAAAGGACATTAGTAATAACACGTATATGCAAAAACAGGATTCAAAAGTTTAATCGTTACTTAATGTCTTGCTAATGTCTCGACATAACAACACTAATTGCAGAGATGCAAAGCCCTTGTCCTTGCTCCTCATTTTCACACACATTCTATCATTTGATCCTCACAACAAATTTAAGAGTTAGGCAAAGCATTTATAATTTATCCCATTTTCGAGTGTAGGACACTGTGGCTCATCAAAGTTAAAGAGTATGAACAAGGTCATTTGAGACTCAGGCTAAAACAGTTATTCTTAATCCCAGTCCAGTGTTTTTTACTTTATGACACTACACCACTAAATTAAAAAACAAAAACAACCCACAAAAACTAGTCTCTCTCTAGAAAATATTAAAAAATTTCTGCCACATGATGAGGTGTTCAAAGGGCACATAGAAAAAAATGTGAGAGAAAGGGATCATAGAGGTGGTCAGGAGGGTATTAAACACATATACCATGTTATTTTTCTAGATGTTCATGATGGTTATGGTATTTGCCAACTTTTAAAATTGTCTAATGTGCTGTGATTTCTTTTTTCATTTTAAACAAATATTCATTTTAGCCTAATTGTGTATCCATGATTATGAATTATTTGTCTTAAAGGAGGCCCTCCAAACTGTATAAGCTTTGAGGCCCCAGAAAATCTAAATCCACCCTTGTAGGTGCTAATCTAAGTGGAGAAGATTGTTAGGGAAATGGGCTTTACTTGTCATTAAGGTTAAAGGCACTCAAAATGGAATAGGTCTGACGATCTGAAAAAATGAAAAATTAAGAGATTAGAAGAGTGATATTTTCCATGTAGTATTTGCTGCCAACTTCAAAGTCATATAGAAATTTGAACTTTTCAGATAACATCAACAGATACAAATCAAATAGCTGTTCATATACAAGTATATTGATATGTCGGTCATCGACACTGCTGGCCTTCTTTAAGTCATGATCATGTATCTTGTGCGTCATTGTGTAATATTTTCCTAAAGGGCAGGGACCACTTCAATGTATGTGCTTATATGTGCCCACCATATGGTGAAAATTCCACCAAAATTTCTTTTGATGAGTATTTTTAAAGTAATAATTTTCAACTTGTTCTTTCTCTTGCTTTTCCCCCCTTCTTTTTTGTTTTGTTTTTGATTGTTGTTAGCTTAAAAGTGGAATTTTCATGGGCAGTGAACTTGACAAAGAAAAACCAAAAAAGTAATGTGTCATCAAAACTAAACCAAATTTCAGTCATAAAGGCACATATTGTGTAAAACTATGTAGAAACATCTTTCACATGAATATAACTTTTTAACAATATTCCTAGGGAGGATTTACCCTCATAAATGCTCATTAGAGTAATCCTTTGAACTTAAATTTTTAATTAACTTTGAAATCCACAATGTAAATTTGAAATATGTTGCCTTAAAACATCATGTTCCAATTAAGGGCTTGAAATAAAGTAAAAATCTAATAAAAAGATTCTCTTTCAAGATAATTTACTTAGTGAGTCCAAGTTCATTCCAATAGATGATCATTAGTTCAAAAAGAAAATGAAGAGTCACAATTAAAAAACATGTGTATTTTGTTATTTCCAATGTATTTAAATACACAATAGATGTGAAGCCAACCAGAAACACTAAATATTTTGGCCATGAAGTCTAGTATGCATAAAAATGTTTTCTATATTATAACTTTAAACTTAAAAGGTTTTACTCTACATTGTAGAGACAGCATTTATGATAATGTACAGAGAATTAAAAATTAAACAAAACAGCTATGTGTGTTATTAGAATTCTGCATTTTTAAAAAATATAAAGGAGTGAGGTTCAAAAGAAAAGAAGATCAATAATGGATGTAATGTTTTTCTAAAACTTTTGAAATATTAAAAGCAATAATCAGAATGTGCTTTTCAATAAATACTTTTTGTAAAGTTCCTAACTGTATTTTGGCAGCAATTCATGACATTTCTAGTCCCCATTTGATTCCATCTAAAATATTCAATTCAGCAAAAGGGGAAACACACGTCTAGATTCTAGATACTGATTCATATACAGACCTCTTCACTGTCAATATAATCATGATGGTGTTGCTAATTCATCAACAAAGAGACAGAAACACTTTAAAAATTCAGCATTGCCCTAGCTGGTTTGGCTCAATGGATAGAGCATTGACCTGTGGACTGAAGGGTCCCAGGTTCGATTCTGGCCAAGGGCACATGCCTGGGTTGCGGGCTTGATCCCCAGGAGGGGGCATGCAGGAGGCAGCCAATCAATGATTCTCTCTCATCATTGATGTTTCTATCTCTCCCTCTCCCTTCCTCTCTAAAATCAATAAAATGTATATTTTTAAAAAAATTCAGCATTGATGTACTAATATGTCCTGACAATGATGGACAGTGTTGATTTAATGGGGTTCTCCATCCTGTTAGCAGTTTCAAGACGATTTTCCTGAAGTCTAAATTCCGGGAATGCTCTGTACATATGCACACACACACACACACACACAGTTTGAGTGCTAGGAGACCTGGAGAAATTGACTAGGAGCAGAAGTATAGGGAAAAAGAATGCAGGATTGGGCATTATCTCCTTCACCTCAGATCATCTGTCTCCTAGCTCTTCTTTGTATAACCAGCTGTATAGATTATTGATTCTGTTTGAGCCTTTTAACATGTTGGACAGATGAATGAGGTAAGTATAGTGTCAGTATAGTCAGTAGTCAAACATTATTTATGTGGGCCTTAAAAAACTGAAAACCCAATTTTAACGTGCCTGTTTTGAAGCTGACATCTAAAATTTGTCTGCATTAGAACTGTTATGAAAAAATATTCAAAACTTGGAAATAAGGTAAAATAAAAAGTAGGCAGAATGTTATTTTAATTACATACTGGGGCATTATTTCAAGGTTCACAAAAGGATTATTTGATTATCTAGGGAATGAACCTTAATTTGACTTTACTATTTACTAGTAATTAAGAGCTCAGATTCTGTGAAGTTACATGTTCATTTGAGATCGAAAGAAATGATAAGCCCAAAGGTTAAGGTTCCATGGTCCCATTGGTTTTTGTCTCTAAGTCACAACGTCACTCTGGAGGGCCACATAACTCATGTTCCTCAAATTTTCCTTTAAAGCAGCTTTGCCATTTTATTGGCTCTCTTGTTAATGAGTCAGAAATTCTCTTTAAGATGTTTTTCTTCTGTATTTGTCCATGCATGCTTTTTCAACATTTTAAAAATTATTCTTTGATAGTTTTGAAGGTTCCATGAGATACTCAAGCAGACTCACTCTTTGAGAAGTAATTAAGTTAATGATAATCTTTAGATAAGTGGTAAATTTCTAAGTAATATAGGGTATTAAACTCATCACCAATCTGTCAAAATTATAGTGATTAAGGCTCACAGTTTGGTCCCCATGTTGGTGAAGATTCTGCTCAGAAGCACAGCCCACGTAAGCCAGAACAGAAGGTATTTCTTTTTGTAAAAGTGGTGGTCGTGGTGGTGGGATGGGTAACAGAAAAAAGCAACAGGCATACCTTTTTGGGAGTTAATAGGTACAATGGTAATAACCATTCAGTCTGAATATGTGTTGAATTCTTAAAAACTTTAACTTTTATTTTTGTTAATCCTTTAGTAGTGTGAAAGAGTGGGTAGAATCAAAGCTTCTGAATGTAAAAAAAAAAAAAAAGGTCCTAATAGTACCAGCTATTACTTTTATGTTGTCTTCACACTTATTTGCACACTCTAATGCAGAATACATGTGCTGTGATTTCTGTGTAGTGTACCTCTTATGTCATATCTTAATATCACATTGCTCAAGAATAAAATGATTTAATTAAATTAATGTGATTTTTAAGAATCAATGATTTACTATTCCTATGGATATACACAAGAGAGATTGTGGGAGTTGACCATTACAAATAGTGACTTACTTGATTTGAATTTCATAAATTAATACCAAGAGCAACATCTGTGAAAGTCATTCATCTATTCACAAATATGGGACAACCGCCATTTGCCACATTTTATAATTTTTCTTTAGCACAGCACAGTTTACTACAATATACTAGTTCATTTTTAAAGTTTATTATAGTTCAACTTTATGAATAGAAATTATGTTCTTTTTGTATGAAAAATAAAATTCAGAAAAGTTATGCTATCTCTGCAGTTGACTTTAAGGCCCTGTCTCTTTAACTACGCTGGGCTAGCGAATCCTAGGAGTCAGGGGATAACAGCTGTATATTCATTCACAAAACAAACTGAACTCTTGTAATGATCCAGGCATTATGCGAGGGTCGTAACACAGGCAACACAGCCTCTGACCGCATGGAGCTTGCAGTTACTTTGAATAACATGTTTGTATTGAGGTGATGTTAGCAGATAAGAGGTTCCATGCAGGTAAACCAAGTTCCCCTATGGAAAGGAAGATACAACAGAAGGAGACAACTGATAAAGCAAGATCTCCGAGAAGATGGAAAAAGGTCAACTGATTTAATGGAAAGAAAGGACTTTTAATTTCTGATCTACATCATGATACAAATATCACAGGTATAAACCAGCTCATCAGGCAGCATAAGTGCTTTGTTTCTCAAAGATGATGAAAAGACTGTGAAATGTGTACTAGTTTGAGATTAACTGAGATTAGAGCTTATAAACCTACCATACTATTTCAATTGGAGCTCAAAGTAGTTGATTAATTCAATAGCACTAGCACATAACAGACACAGTGGTAATAAAGATTAATTTTCTAGAGCTGTGCTCTCCAGATGGTAGCTGCTGACCATTTGTGGCTATTCAAATTTAAAAGAATTAAAACAAAATATAATTAAAAATTATGTTCCTCAGTAGCACTAGCCACATTTCAAGTGCATGATGGCCACATGTGACTAGTGGCTACCATATTAGGACAGCACAGATAATAGAAAATGTCCAACATCACAGAACGTTCTATTGGAGAGTACAGATAAAAGAATCTAAAGGTTTTCAATGGACCCAGACACTGGGGCGGTAGGGGCTTGTCCGAGGTGGGAATGGCTGGGGGCGTGAGGGGGGTCAATCGAGGAAAAAGGAGACATATGTAAAACTTTAGACAATAAATAATTTTTTTTCATAAAAGGGGAAAAAAAGAATCTAAAGGTTTTAAAGTTTAGAGGGGTCCATAGTAGTGGAATTCTACAAAAGACTTCTTGTTGGGTATGACTAACAGATAAAACTTAAAAACAACAGCAACGCCTATCTATTCAGCAACGCTTTCATCTCAAGTGGCAATGGTGGCACCTGCAGAGAGAACATTGAGAAATAACGCAGAGCAGGACACTATCCACCAAGACGTACACTGTGCACTCAGGATGGAAAACACCATCAGGTTAAACCAGGCTCCCATGGAAACATGGAAAACACGAAATGTCCGGGCCATTTAGTTTGCAGGGATACTAGAGCTAGGTCCGATTTGGGTCTATTTTTCTATAACCTGAAGATGTTTGAACAAGTAGGTAAAAGGAAAAAAAAAAGTAGCCATGTTATCTTTGAAGATCCTAAATCTGTTTTCTCTTTGTCCTATTTCTCAACAACCCACTCTTTCTATAATTTGGACGAAGACAAAAAAGTTAGAAATGGGTTAATAGAGTTCATTTTGAGAGGGCAAAAGAGAGTGGAGAAAGGAATGGGAACATGCCTAAGTACTAGGAATTAAAAAATAATAAAATCACCATTAAAATCACCAATTCATGCCTCACTTAGGAGAGGGCAATAAACTATATGCTAAAGACAAAACATTAGTTCTAGTACATTAGAAAAGGAATCCCCAGATTGCCCGGCCTTAAATTATGTGGCAAAGAACCAGACTATTTGCTCCTCGTAGCAATAAATTAACTAGTCACATAAGGATTAATTGCAAAACTGACCCTTGAAACACTGCCCAGTAGCCCGATTTTGAACAATAACTCGAATTTGGGCTTCTCCCAAGGAATTTTTAGTGAAGAGAATCCGAATGGTCTAATTAATAGGAGAGATACTGGTGTGAGGCTTCCTTATAAAGCTGTTTCCAGCTACCCTACCTATGCTTTAAAGGGTATATTTTCCGTGTTTCTCCCAACGGCCCCTGGCCCTTTGGGAACATAAGAAAACTGTGCATTTTGCCTCCAAGTGTCCCAGGGGACATTTGGTTTCATAATCAACTCGAATTTCCATTTCTCATGGGCTCAAAAGTATGATGAGAAAGTGTCCATTATTAAGTGATAGAAACAGAGATTCCAACCCTTCATTCTTCTTGCTAATTTTTAGCAGCCATTTAAGCCTTTTGCTTTTTTGGTTGTTGTTGTTAATCTTCACCCAAGGATATGTTTAGAAAGAGGGAGGGAGGAAGGGGAGAGAGGAGAGAGGAGAGAGGAGAGAGGGGAGGGGAGAGAGGGGAGAGAGGGGAGAGAGGGGAGAGGAGAGAGGAGAGAGAGAGGAAAGAAACAATTGGTGGCCTCTGTATGTTGCCTGACAGGGGATTGGGGATTGAACCTACAACCCAGGTAGGTAGCCTGACTGGGGATCGAACCTGCAACCTTTTGGTTACAGGCGGACACTCTAACCAACTGAGCCACACTGGCCAGGGCAGCCACTTAAATTTTTATTCTCTAGTCCCCAATCTCCCAAGGAAATGTGTGCTCTGCATCAGACTGACATCATTTAGGTAAGCACATCACCATCTACTTTTCAGATATGCAATATTATATTTCATGGAGAAGGTGAAATAATTTAACTCCAGGTGTGTGAGGCTTTGTTCACTATTGAATCAGAAAAAAATGGATGTTTAAGGATCACCCATTTCCTGACAACCTAACCAATACGGCATCCAACTGCCCCACAACTTTCGTTCTGATATAAAAAAAGAAAAAGAAAGAAAGAAAAATTCAGTGGCAGGCTTGGAACAAAGAATAAAAGAAGTTATAATTCCACTCACTCCTTCACTTCGTTTCTAATGCACTAATGGGTGATTTATAATAAAAATGAAACTGTGAGGTAAAAGCCCTTTTTCTAGCTAATTATACCTTCCCTTGAACATGTTCCTGAGGAGGAAAGTCACCTTAAGAGGGAAAGAAAACCCAGTTAATAGATAAGGAGGTATTTTCCTCCCCAAACACTCAGGGTAATTGAGCATTAATAAAAAGAAGCCATTCTGCATTTTATTTCAGCTGACATTACCTTCTTCGAGCTAACGGAGTTGAGATAAGCTGCTCCCTCTATATAAAAACCAAGTAGGCTCTGTTATCCTTTCCCCCGAGTGTCAGAATCTGACTAAGGCACCCAAAGTTAGAGTTTTCCGATTCCTTTACCAGGAAATAAAGACGACCTTGTGTGGAGCCATCTGAGATTTCAATGGCTAGGTGAAAGTGGGAAATATCAAAGCCTAATGAATTACTTGTTGGTGTACCCCAAATCAATAGTTTTACATATGCCTCTTCTCAGTCGTTTTTCTCTCTGCTTTTAACATTAAGATGTAATCGTTGCAGAAAAAAAGTAAATAAATAACCCAAATAGGCAACATAAAAGTTAGATATGCTTTTTTCTGGGAAAGGAAAACTCAAAGCTAACTATTTATTCAGGTTTATATAACTTGTAAGCTGAGAAATTCAGGTAACAAAAAGTGTTATACTAATCTTTTTATATGACTGTAAGCCTCCATGAGTGTCTCTTTAGAAAAGGATACTGAGTACAATAATAACTAACAGTACTGAGCACTTAGCCTCATCAGACACTACATTAAATGTGTACCCCAGTCGTGGGAGTGAGAGTGGAGAATTATCCACCAAGTGTTCCCACAGCACAAAGTCTATATTACATTACAGCAAGTCTTTGGTGTATTTATTTATGTTTTTGTGAACAATATCCATGATATTCACCAGGACAATAGAAAATAAGAGGTTAAGACCAGGTAGTTACTTGATAACACTAACACTAGTTTTCAACATCTGATAAATCAGAATTTAGAAAGAATAGTTCCTCAATAATGCACAGGATACAAAGCACACAAAAACAGACATCTAATACAGCAACTGACAGGCAAATATAAAGATTTTGAATATATGAGATCTTTGAAAAATTAAATCTGCATAGGTAAACTAAATGAACATTTAAATCTAAGAGGGAAAGAGATAAAGGAGAATAACAAAAAGTTGAAATTGCTTACATGATTCCTATATTTTCCTCCTAATTTGGAGAATATTTTTTAAAATTTTTTTTTATTGATTTCAAAGAGAGGGAGAGGGAGGAAGGGAAGAGGGAGAGAGAGAGAGAGAGAGCGAGAGAGAGAGAGAGGGAGATAGAAACATCTATGATGAGAGGAAATAAGAGGTACTGCATCTTTGGGAAAAGCATAAGAAAAAGATTATCAAGGTTACTGACACTGAAGAGGTTTAAGAAATTCTGAGGGAAATATTGGAAAAGTCACCAAGTATACTACATAATCCACAGATTAGATATTCAGGCCCTGGATAATACATGTCTGCACCATGATTTTTTTTCTTAAATAGCTACAATTGGCCCAGTATTTCTAAAACAAATCTGTATGGCCTAGGGGCCATAGGGCCGTGGTCGGCAAACTGTGGCTCCAGAGCCACATGTGGCTCTTTGGCCCCTTGAGTGTGGCTCTTCTCTACCTGTATAGTTTAAGTTTAAAAAATTTGGCTCTCAAAAGAAATTTCAATCGTTGTACTGTTGATATTTGGCTCTGCTGACTGAGTTTGCCGACCACTGCCCTAGGGGATTTGAATTTGGAGTATAATTCATAATATATGATAACAATACACTGAATATTTTGACTGATGAAAACTAACATCAGAGAACAGATGAAGAGTCTATAACATGAAGACAGGATTTTCAAAATGATTTCAGTACAATTTGATGCTATAAATATTGCTTGAGAGACCACTTGAATCAGGCTCTAAGCTTGGCATCAGGAACGCATGGATAGGACATAGTCTCTGCCTTGGAAGCACAGAAACTAGAAGGGTGATGGACCTGTAAGCAACTTATTATTATACTAGAGGCCAGGGGCACAGATTCGTGCACTGGTGGGGTCCTTCGGCCTGGCCTGAGCCCTCTCGCAATCCATGACCTCTCGAGGGATGTCGGACTGCCAGTTTCGGCCCGATCCCCGTAGGCCAGGCCAAGGGACCCCACTGGTGCACGCATCTGTGCACCGGGCGGTTTTGGCCTGATCCCCAAAGGCCAGGCCGAAGGAATCCACCAGTGTGCGAATCCGTGCACCAGGCCTCTAGTATGCATATACGATCTTTGGTTAATCTCTTCCAGACACCGCCCCCCCCTTCTGAGATTATCAGTCTGTTTCATGTTTCCATGCCTGTGCATTGAGCATCTGCCCCCCAGTGGTCAGTGCGCATCATAGGTACCAGTTGAACGGTTGGACAGTTGCTTAGGCTTATATATATATATAGATGGTACAATTTTAGAACTTCCAGTAAGATCCATAGGCAGGGCTATAACATAACAGTAAGACCAACTGGAAAAGGCTTCCACCTGGACATGACCAGTCGGGCTGAGTTCTGAAACATGAATATTATTCAAATTGAGAATTGAGACCACTCATAAGACAGGCATGGTTTGTTAATGGTCTTGGCACCCCTAGCCGCCCAAAAGTACTTAAAATTTTTTATTAGTAAATGAATTCCTTTTCCTGGGCTGCAAAACATGAGGGCAATGAGAGGAGAGTTGCATGAGAAGCGTGGCCAACCCATAAAAGGGGTTTGTGTGCCATGTTGATGATAAGAAGGCAGTAAAGGGTTTTAAGCGAGACCAGAACAGGACCATGATCAGATTTCATCAAGGTTACTCTGTTGGCAAAGTGGAGGATGGGTTAGAGACAGCAAACCCAGAGGCAAGAAGGGAAGTTCAGTGGCTATTGCAGAAGTTTAGAAAAGAGAACAAACATGGTTCTGAAACCAAAAAAGTATAAGAGAAGACACATTTGATTGATCAGATGGGAGATGTGAGTAAAAGAGAAAGAAATGGAGATGAGGTGCTCAGGTTTTCTGCACATTAATTTCTGGACGATCTGAGCATTCATATTGGAGCAACACTGGTGAATGCTGGGATATGAGTAAATTCTAGCTTGATAAACTTTTAGCAGCTTTTTAATGACTCAAAAATAGAAGATTCATTGTCTTAAACTGTGAGGGTGTCTGCTAGGTTATCTACTAAACTCTATTATTACACCTCCCACATACCTTCCCACATGACTCCTTGTAAATAGAGGTCAGTGGAGAATGAGCCCCAGTACTTGCAATGTTGTCAATTATTAATTCATTAATAATGTCAATGTAAATGCTCTGATTCTGAATAGGACCAAATTTTAAGGTCCCTATTTTCCAATCTTTTAATTTTTTTTCTTGAAAACATGTTTCCAAGTGACCATAAATGAGTTAAAAGTAAATATTTTAAGTGTTCAAACTGTAAAAAGGGTATGATGATTACACAATTAGGAAAATAAAACCCTAAGGGTTTCCCTACACACCATGTATCTATTCTGTTCTTAAATATAAAAGTGGTTACATTTTTTCTTTTCAATTTAAAAGACATTTTAATTTTAAATTTCCTCTGGATATAATATCTTAGCCTGCTCAGGTTGCCATAAAAATTGTCATAGGCTTAAAAAACAATTTTTTTTTTTACACAGTTCTGGAGGCTGGCAAGCCCAAAATCAAAGTTCCAGTAGAGTTCAGTTTCTGGTGAGGGCTCTCTTCCCGGCTTGTAGGCAGCTGCCTTCTTGCTATGTGTTCCCATAACCTCTCCTTCGTATGCATGTGCATAGAGAGAGAGCAAGCACTCTGATGTTTCTTCTTAAAAGGGTATCAATCCCTGTAGACCAAGCCGTCCTCATCATGACCATATCTAACCCTGATTAATTCCCAAATGCCCATCTCCAAATACCATCCTTTTGGAGGTTAGAGCTTCAACATATGAATTTTGGAGGGACACAAACATGTAGTCCATTAACATATAGAAAAGACTTCTGAAGATGAAAACATTTTTCATACATGCTTTGCATCATGTAAAGGCAAAAAAGACAATGCCCCAAAACTCAATCCACTTTTTGCCTTTTGTTTTCTCTTTGAACATAAAAGTTTGTTAAGCAAATCAACAACAGTGATTTCAGAAAGCATTAAGAATATATGGTGCTAACCGACTTAAGACTGAGTCTGAAGAAGGAGAAAACCTGGAGAAATAACTGTATTATACATTCATGTCTTTCTCAATTACCAATTATAATAATTATTTAAGTAAAATATAAATACTCTTTTTAAAGTCAGAAATTCACTAAGAACTTTTCCTCCTGCCTCTCATAAAATGAACATTTTAGGTTTTAGAAGGTGAAGAAAACTTTAAAAAAAATAATATCTAGAATATGAAGTTCACACATGAGAAGTAAGACTTTTGATGCACCTGCTTTGGATATCAGATGTCAGGGCTTCAGTTCACCTTAAATATTAATTGTTATTAGAAACTGCAGAATATTACAATCTGAATAATATTTCAAACCCCAAAGTCTCACATTTCATTTTATGAGTGATGATTACATTGCCCACTATTACACAAATGTGGTCAAGAGCTCTACCATTTCACATCATAACATAATTTCCTAAAATTGAATGCTAAACGAATAAAATTAGATGGCTCTTACTCAAAACATGAAATTGTTGAAACAACCAAGGTAAAGCACTGAGGTATCTGTTACTGAAATCTCTCAAATGCATATAGGGACTTAACACAGAAAAAGATCTCTCTCTTTCTTTCTTTCTTTCTTTCTTTCTTTCTTTCTCTCTCTCTCTCTCTCTCTCTCTCTCTCTCTCTCTCTCTCTCTATATATATATATATATATATATATATATATATATATATATATATATAAATTGATATATATATATATATATAAATTGATATATATATATATATATATATATATAGCAATTTAACCCTAACTTTTAAGGCATATTTTAAAAGATTATTCTAGGTTACCATAAAAATAGCATTTCACAGTATTATAAAATATCTCATATAATTTTAAATAACTAGTTTAACCAATATGTTTTTGTGTGTTCATATTTTATTTCCTTATTTTAATGATATAATAACAAATTCAACTGGCTTTCTTGCCAGTCAGATTGCTCCTATAATCCAAATTAGTAGTTCACACAACTAGACCAGACATTCTATTGTGAAGGTTTCGGAGTAAAGTGAGTGCTTCCTTAACAGAGCTGACGTTTCTTGCCATCTCATTGGTGACAAATGGTGTCTTTTAATGTTTTCATCACTTTTAAAATATTAACACAAATTTGAAGGTCAGAACTTTACAGTGAAAGATTGTTTCCTTTATACTCTATTAAAATAAGGTTATAAATTGTCTTTGGAAAAAAGTCAATTTGTTTGGACACATTAGCAAAAGTCTCCCCATCACATCATACATCACGAATAAAATGCTATTACAGAGCAACAGAGGGAGCTCACACATATCCTATTCTCTCCCTTCCTCCTGCCTCTCATTAGATATAGGTTCCTTTAAATGTTCTGATAGATGGCTCCTTTAAAATATTATTATAGAATAAAGAGAAAAAACAGATATAATTTTAAATCAACATGGAAGTTAATTTGAAATATCTATGTTCTTCCACTCAAAGTCTTTTACATGGAGTTTAGTTTCTCTTTTTATACAACTTATGAAGAGAAAATATTCATACTTATGATTCATTTTGTGTACTACATTGTATTAAATTAAATGTGTTCTCAGAAGTATGTATGTAAATGTTTGAGAATGGGAATCAAATCTTGTTAAACACAAGCAGTTGAAATATCAGTCAACTCTTGCTTACAGAGAGAAAGCTATAAAGAAAAACCTCAAAAAAGCTAACACAATTATAAATAAAAACAACTTCCACCACAAAGCCCTTTACTGAGTCTAAGTAGGTCAACTATGTAAAATGTATTTAAAACCTGTACATATTTATTATAAAAATTTAGCCTCTGATCTCCATGTTCAGAACTGTCACTTAAGTCTCCTATTAAGTAGACTCACTCTAAGACTTTGAGACGATTTTTTCTAAATAGGAGAAAAAATGTGTATGAAAGATATTTAATATATAATCCAGAAATTGTCATTGTTTTAAAATTTTTATTTATTGATTATTTGTTTAAACAAAAGGTCAAGACTTATTGAGACCTGAAGGAAGAGGTGATTGAGCTGGATGAGCTTAGAGTAACTAAAAAACTGGACGGACGATCATCCTTGCTTCTAATTTGTTCCTGGTTTAGCCTTAGTCACATTTTGCCAGGCTGGCACTTACCCTCCAGTGTTCTGCTAATTGCTTGGTGCTATGTTGATGACTGGGAATGAACCACAAGATACATCACGGTAAGCGGCGGGGAGTGCTTCAGTGATCAGGAGGTTAAAAACTCCCATCAGCAGACAGGGAGAATTCTTTACTTAACTCAGTGGTACAAATTATTTCCAGGTGGTGATAATTATCACTTGTGATGTTTGATATTCCGGACTTTGCATCTAAATTTATACTTGACAAGCTAAACTTTTCATCGTGTGCATTTTCCCGTAATCTCTCAGAGGCCAACGACAAGGATAGACGGATTAGTGATGGGTGAAACCAATTCCACCCAAAATGGCAACACTTAATTACAAGCCTTGTTGTTTATAATTAACTGTGTAAATCACTAACTTGAAAGTTTCTTTTCAAAGTATTTAAAACCAACTCTTTTCCCAGGAGGATTTAATACTGTATATTATTATATGGGTAAGTATTATTTTGTTTGTTCTCGCAACAAGATATGCTACTGACACCTTTTAGAGACTGTATTTTGCCAGCGAAGTTGGGAAATTTCATGAATTGTGTCAGTTTGCTGTTTTGTACTCCTCAGTGTTTTAGGTCATTCTTTGCCACGTATATATATGGGGGAGGGGGTGTGTGTGTGTGTGTGTGTGTGTGTGTGTGTGTGTGTGTGTGTGTGTTAGGAAGACAATGCCATTACCTAAATGCCCCTGAGAAAGTGATTTTGAGTTCAGAGTGAGTGTCAAATTCCGCACAATTTCAGAAAATAAAAAAGTGAGCTTCCAAATATTTCTTCTGAGGTGCATTCACTATTCTGGTTTAGAATCAGAAATATTTAGAATCAGAAAACATTTACTGAGAACCTACTATGTGCCATATACCATATGCTTTGTTATATTCTAATTTAATAGTTTCTACTTGTAAATATTTTAAAAAATACTGAAAAGTGGGAATAATAGCTCCTATTTTACAGGTGATTAATTTGAGGTTTAGAAAATACGTTTAACCTCTTCACGGCTATAAATAAGACCCATAGTTTGAACTCAGTTCTTCTATGTTTAAGCTTTTGGTTTTCCAACCAAACTTGGCAACACAACATCACAAAACGCAAATGATTCACTTACCACAAACATTTGCATCAAAAGAAACCACAAGGAAAAGAAAATACAGATGCATTAAATTCTAGTTGCCTAAGAATATTGCTCCATGTTAAACTGAGTCAACCCAAGAGTAAGCCTGTAACAACACTCCTCTGGTTCCTGATTTATTACTGCATTAAACTAATACCTACTGAGGGCCTATACTGTCTCAGCTATTAGAAATACAAGGAAAAGGAAACAAAGCACCCTGCCCCCATTCAGCAAAGAGCTGTCTGTAACACAGCATGATAGGTTCACTGGTAAAGTACCAACAAGGGTTACAAGGAAAGTTTGGGGATCAATCTCCTTCTAATTTCCAAGTTAAAGACAAAAAAAATATCTGGACTCTAATTCAATCATTTTAGCTTCAGTTATCATTTTTTTTTTTTTGCCACCAATTCCAAGTCCTCATGTCCAAGTCCATCCTCTTTCAGTTTCTCATGTTATTGGATAACTCATGCCATTTCAACAATTCATCATCTAGTATCCAAAAGCCTGTTCCTAAGACTGATGCTTCTCAAATTCTTCCAAGTTAGTATGGATTATTTTTCTGTTGAATGACAGTTGGGTACAGTTTGGCAAGAAATCTTCAAATCCCACATACCGTCTCTTAACTGCTGTGTTTCTGTTCTATTCCTCAGGCAGGGAATTGCCCTTCATCCCTCAGAACTTAGAATGTGTCATCTCGTTGTATTTCTCTCAGGTTATAAACCCCATCGAGAAAGAAATACTAATGTCTTTAAGTTTCTGTACAAAATAGCAAACAACATAAGGAACACTCTTATTTAGAGTTTTCATATTCTAAAATACTCAAATGTGATAGTTAAAGTAAAATATTACTGGAAAAGTAGTACGAAAATGCAGCAAAACATTGGTAAATATTAAAGGATATAAAAAATCAGGGAGGAGATTTGACTTTGGGTAGCAATCAAACAATGCAATATACAGGTGACATATTATAAAATTGTACACTTGAAACCTATATAATTTTGTTAACCAGTATCATCCCAATAAAAATGTAATAATGTTTTTAAAATAAAAATCCAAATAAGCAACAATATTATAAAGCTAAGTGAACTCAAAACAACCAATTGATGACTGGTAGTCTTATTTACATGGGATGAAAAAAATAAAGCCCTATGAATAGTATTTCTTGATCTTCTAGCTCCTCTAAAAGTCACCTTACCAGTTGACTAACAAGTTGTCAGTTTCTTGAAAAGTCAGTTGAAATGGGGAATCATTAAAATATGCCATATGTAATATTTTTTCAAAAAATCCTCACCTGAGGATGTGCTTATTGATTTTAGAGACAGGGGAGGGAGAGAAAGAGAGAGAAACAGTGATCAGCTACCTTCCTATATGCGCCCAACAGGGGATTGAACCCACAATCTAGGCCAGTGATAGAGAACCTTTTGAGCTCGGAATGTCAGCATTTTGAAAAACCCTAACTTCACTCTGGTGCTGTGTCACATATAGAAATTTTTTGATATTTGCAACCATAGTAAAACAAAGATTTATATTTTTGATATTTGCTTTATATATTTAGATGCCATTTAACAAATAAAAATCAACCAAAAAAATGAGTTCACGTGTCACCTCTGACATGCGTGTCATATGTTCGCCATCACTGATCTAGGCACATGACCTGACCTGGAATCGAACCCTCAACCTTTTGATGCAGGAGACGGCACCTCAACCAACTAAGCCACACTGGCCAGGGCTGTATTATTTTTAATTTTAATCAGTTATTATATTATTCAGTATAAACATTTCATATCCTAAGACCCCTAAAATATTTTTGCCAACCTTCCATTTTTAATTTGTCACATCTCAGCACAGTAAGAGGCCTGCAATTAGATACCAAGTTGTCATTCTTCCATGAACCTACTGTATCCTCTGAAATTTTCACATCCTTGTAATTTTTTCCCCAATGTTTTAAATGGTCTCATCCATATTTAATTTGATACTTCAACTAGTATATTTTTCTTACATCTTTCTTAAGCATTTATTTTCACATTCATAGAACTTACCTTCCATTCTTAGATATCACACATGTAATATTTAAATTATTTTTGTAAATATATATACTGTAAGCATATATAATATGATAATAACTTCAAATGCCATAATGGGTTTGGAATCCCCAATGACGCTTGGTACACACACAAGCCAACTAGCAGTAGCAGAAGTGTATTCAGGTTACGTTAGAGAATATGCTCAACGATCTGAAGACACTCAGCATGCTGTGGACATCAGGAGGTTTAGAGAGCACTGGCTAAACAGAGATGGGTTAAGAGAGTTTCTACTGTCCTTTCTTAATATGCACCCTTCTTCATCACCATAGTGCGAAATGTTCAACATCACCTTCTAGTCAATACATGCTAATGCTTCACTATGAACTATTAAGAAACAAAAAGCTGTAACTAATCTTTTTTCTAGTGTAACCAATTTTTTTTGGTTATGCCAAGGCGGTACATTACCCATATGAAAAAGTAACCTCTATATCTACACACACTTCCAAAATTATATGCAGAACTTGTGGTTTGTTTGTTTTTTATGAAGTCTCAACAATTGAAAAAATTAAATCAGGACAAAGGTCAAGCATTCCACTTGAAAACACTACATCCTTTAGCTCTGACAATTATATAGGCTGCCTCATTTTCAACGACCAATGTTTAAGAATCCACTCAACCTTGATACATTTTTTATTCTGATATGGATCTTCTTTTGAAGACCATATTCCATTTTAACATCTACAATGACACATTTTAGCCCAAATTCTGGACTGTAACCCAATATTTATTAAGTGAGCTGTCAGGCATTAATTATGCCAGAAGCTCTTATATCCACATACAGCAGGACCCAAAGTGAGTAGCACAGTATGGAATTGCACCAATATAAAAAGTCAGAGGTCAGCGAAACCACACAAAGTCCTGCAAATGCCAAGAATGCAACTTAATGTCCTTTCGATGTCCAGGACCATTCTCCATGCAGCTTCAGCAAAAGCGACTGATGGGGATGGTAGCAGCAAGTAGGAGACATGTAAGATACGGAAGCCCGGCCAATATTCCATTTGTAATTTGTCACATCTCTCAGCACAATAAGACGCCTGCAATTTACAATTTACAATGTTGCCAATTTACAATTCAAATGAGTGCCTTGATTTTTCAAAGAATGGACTATGTACACATCAGTCAGTGTGACATACAAATGCCCGGTCAGGTTCATTTTAAATACATGTTTTATTTGGTACTGTTAACTAATCACTATCATTACTTTTACTGTTTACGAATGCAATATTTATTAGGCAGAATGTAATTTGGAATCCTTTCTTGCACCCAAACCTAATTCATTTCCTGACTTTCCGAAATATTTATATCCTGATTAGACATATTAGGTCTTTAAAGCTGTTATACTAAGATGATTTATTTATTTCTGGGGCAGTGTTAAAAAAACTACTTTCTAAAAGGAGACTGAAAAGGAAAAGACCACACAAAGTCCCTTCCAGGACTTTAAAAAAAAAAAAGAGAGAGAGAGAGAGAAAGAGAGAGATGAGAAGATGGGGAGGAAGAGGGAGGAGACCTAATTTAGGACTAAGAAAGAGGACTTTAGGTGCCAGCCACTCCCCTGTTTGCATCCTGGTTTCAGACTGACTTCCCTCTGTGGCCCATGGCAATTTCTTAGCTTGTTTGCATCAATTTCCACATCTGTAAAACGGGGATGATGATTCTTACCCACCTTACAGGCATGTTGTGAGAATTAATTAGTGCTTGGGAAATGCTTTGAAGATGAAATGAAACAGGCTATATAAACGCTAACTATTATTATTCCAAGAGAACTGTCCAATGCTATAATTAAACAAATTTAAGTCCCACAATATGACCTACTCTAAAATGATCAGGGTTCCATGAGGAAAAGCCCAGCACTATCTTTGTCCTTTCGATTTACTGAAAAACGAACAAACAAACCAACAAAAACCTGGGAACAAAACCCATGCATTTATTTTATACTGGCAAAAAGCAGAGAATCCACACTCTCCTTATCCTTGACACAAACAATTTCATGGAGTCATTACGAGACAGTTTTGAAGCAGCTTGGTGGCCTAAGGGATGTGAAAGCCCAAAGGAGAAAGGGCAGGGAGAAAAAGACAGGATATTTTCAAACCACTTGATGCCAGCTGCATTACTGTTATCTCTATTATCACTCTCATATGGAACCAGCCATGGTCTCACAGAAAACATACAGCTTCAAAGATCTTAGTGGACCACACTCAGGTGATAAAGATTAAAGTAAGTTTTTGTTTATGGGGGTTCTGTTACCTTGGTTGTTGGGTTATGTACATCCACCTCTAATATCAAGTTTTCATATATTTTCTTTCTTTCAAGATTAGAAATGACTTAAAAAATAGCCAAGTTATTAGCTTTACAGAGACATCTTAATTTTATTTTCATTTTTTAGCCATCTGTCATTTTTCCTCTGAAAGAACTAAGTGTTTATTTTGTGCAAACAAACAGGTCTTTAATTTTAGTCTATGCAAGTGAATACAAGAAAAGATTTTACCAAAATAAAGATTTAAAAAATTGAGCCTAATTTTTTACCAAATTGAAAAATGATGTCCTGTTTTTCTCTTCATTCAAGATTCACTCTAGTGATTTGTTTAAAGCTGAAAGTCTTTTCTCTTTTTATTCACCAAGGTCAAACTAAAATGAACCAAAAATGAAACACGGCTTCACTTAAAAATAATTAATAGTCTAATTTAATTTAGTCTGGATTTTAAAATGGCCCTCTCATCAGTTTGTCGATCATTTAATCATTTTATAAAATCCTAAGGTTTTCCTCTGACAAAACAGTTTAAGGAATAAGTTACCTGAAACTGCTCTAACTACATGTTCCAGTTGCTTGTGTTGGCTCCTGACAATGCTCTTAATAACCCTATATAATAAAAGCCTAATATGCTAAGTGTCTGGTCGTCCAGTTGGCCATTCAACCAATCAAAGTGCAATATGCTAATGATATGCTAAGGCTGCACATCCGCTCGCTATGATGTGCACTGACCACTGGGGGGCAGACAGTCGACTGGTGGGCCAGTAACTATGATGTGCATTGACCACCAGAGGGCAGATAGTCAACCAGTCGACCAGTCACTATGACATGCCCTGACCACCAGGGGGCAGACGCTCCAACTGGTAGGTTAGCTTGCTGCTGGGGTCTGGCCGATCGGGACTGAGTGAGACAGGCTGGTCATACCCTGGAGCCCTCCCGCGGTCCCTCCCCAGCTGGCCAACTACCCGCGCTCCTCCCATGCACTGGTGGGGTCCCTCAGCCTGGCCTGCGCCCTCTCTCAATCTGGGACCCCTCAGGGGATGGCCCGACATCAGAATGACTGGTTGCTATGATGCACAATGACCACCAGGGGGCAGACGCTCAATGCAGGAGCTGCACCCTGCTGGTCAGTGCGCTCTCACAGAGGGAGCACCACTCAGTCAGAAGCTGGGCTCACAGCTGGCAAGTGCAGTGGCAGTGGCGGGAGCGGGCCTAAGCCAGCAGTCAGACATCCCCCGAGGGCTCCTGGACTATGAGAGGGTGCAGCACGCCCTGAGGCCCCCCTCCCCCGGCCCCAGTGCACAAATTTCATGCACTGGGCCTCTAATTAAACATAAAAGTGCAAACATCCTAAACAGTAAGACGTGTTTTTTTAAATCATTACTTACAACTGAATGAGGCAAAATGAACAAAAATGTCTCTGAAACATGAAGTAAAATCCTCCTAAGATATCAAGGGATTTAAAGGAAATTTTAGGCCAAAAGGGAAATAATGCCAAATCCCCAAAGTGTCACTGGCTGGACATAACAAAGGGAAGGAAGCAGAAGAGACTCAATCTTATTAGGAAAGGTCTGGTCCCAGATCTCAAATTCAAGTTCCAGCCCATTGCCAAGCAGCCCTTGCCTTCTTCAGACCTCATTTTCTTCACCACTAAAATGGCGGTAATAATATCTGTCTCCTGGGATTGCTGTGAGAATTTAATGAACTAATATATAAAATATTTCCCACCTGGACCTCAGGAACACACCATCATGACCTATCTGATGCTGGATCATATGCAGGTGGAAGTGTCAGGAAGGCTCTGAACTCTAATTCCTGTGTCTCCCCAACATCAGCTGAGGCGTCAGCAGTGTTTTATTTTTTATTTTTTAAATATATATATTTTTATTGAGTTTTTACAGAGAGGAAGGGAGATAGAGAGTTAGAAACAACGATGAGAGGAAAACCCTCCTGCACACCCCCTCTGGTGATGGGCCCGCAACCAAGGTACATGCCCTTGACCGGAATCGAACCCGGGACCCTTCAGTCCGCAGGCCGACGCTCCACTCAGACAAACCAGTTAGGGCCAGCAGTGTTTTAGTTAACATCCCCGTGTGGAAGCAAATTTCTCCTAATCATAGCTGGAAATAGTAACTAAAATTTGTGCGTACCATTTTGCTCAATGAAATTAATAGGCATCCAGCAATCTAAGAAAATCCATTTAAGGGACAACAGTTACAGAGACATGAAGTTATTTATACCAACAGGATCATAAGCACAGCCATTTTTGCCTGAGAGAGAGGCACTGAAGTCCACCAATCCTTCACATCTGATTCAGTTAAAACACAAGACTTTATAAATGTAACTACCTCAATCTCTGGGAAAGTGTAACTTCTGTGGGGTTTTCAGTTTTTCCTTTTGTGAACCACTGCAGTGAATGGACTTCAGAATTTACAAGCAACTGAACCTAACTGGAGGAGGAGAAGAGGGTAGAGAGGAAGAAGGAGGAATAAAAGAATAACTTTTGTTTCCACCTTTTCATATATAGTTTTAAAGTTCCTATTATTAATAAAAGCCATTTAAAATGCAGAGAACAGTACATGACATCTAAAGGGCTTGAGATAAGTAAAAAAGTTGTGGTTTTCTTTTAACAATTGTGTTTTGAGAATCTTTTAAACAAAATCCTCTTTATCAATCTCATTATCATTGGCACCTATTGGGTGCAGTCTCTGAGCTCAGGGCAGTTGCACGGTTGAAAGGATACTTCCTTACAACACTTTTTCTCTGTGTCTTTCACTCTGTCAAAAACGATTCCTACTACATACAGCCAAGCATAAGAAGAAATACCACCTTGAGGGTCAAATATGCGGAAGTGAAAAAAACGTAGCATGCTGCTGTGGATCCACATTGGAGTTTCTTCTACTGATGTCCGTGTGATAACTGGTGTAATTAAACCACATGAATTAAACCTTTCCTTCCTCTAATTCAATAGTGCTTTGACGAAATGGTCAATGAGTTCAAACTCAATAGTTAACACTGTGTTTTCTTAAATGTCTCCAATTTCCATCTAGATAATTCATATCCCTCATTATACTACCCAAGAGCCTCAGCCATTATTGGTAGCCACGATTTCATAATCTTAAAGATAGTCATTAAACTATCACAAATATTCAATGATATCAATTGCTTAACTCTTTTTACTCTTGAAACTATCTGAAACTAAAGCCAAAATAAAAACTAAACAGATCTACACAATATTCTACAGTTGCTAAAATGATTATATTAAAACTGGGTAGTCATTTCATTACACATATTTTAGATGAGGCTTCAGTTTAGATTGATGGAAACAATCCAACACACCTAATCATTTCTCATCAGTCAATCTCATAGCATATTTTAATTATACTTTATACAACCATTAATCAAAGTTTTAGGACAAATGGTCCCACTGTTCCATTTCAAGAATAGATTCAATGATGTGAAAATGAATAAAAAGACATATGAGTGAAATGCATATATTACAGTTCATTTCACCAATTTTGATCATTTTATCTCCAGGTACCACAGAATACAATAAAAATCTGTAGACAAAATAAGATAGCTTATAATCTGAAAAAAAAATACAATAGCATGCCTTTTATTTATTATCATCCCTCCTAAAGGAAAAACCAAAAGTATTTTCAAAGTGTCCAAATCGTAAACTGGACCTGGCATTATTTATATATTAGAACCTATTTAGAAAATACTAAGAGTAGGCACAAGTCAACTTTCAAAAGAAATATAATGCCACAAATTGAAATATACATATAAATAAATAATAGCATTTCATTAGAAATGTCTATGTATACATGCACGCATTTATACATATATCTTTAAAATTCATTTGTAATATGTCTTTAATAAGAATGTCACAGCTAGCTACAAAAATGAAAAAACAAACAAACAAAAACCCTGAGAAAACTGTCGTACCAAGAGGTGACTTTCTCTAACAATCAAATCAGTATTCCAATATATTTAAGTAACACTTTGGATGCTATTTGATTTGATTTCAAAAATATAATAGCTCTTACACAATAGCACTGGCTTTATAAGTCACTCTGAATTTGACATGTTTTGTCCTTACTGTTTCCAAAAAACACTATCTGCCCAATGGACAAAGGAGAGAAAAGTATCAATGCAATGCTCTTGGTATGGAAAAATGTAACTCACACAGACATGCACGCAGTTTTCCATGTTTAAGGTGAACTTCGAATTTCCATAAAGAACTTGAAAAATATTTTCACGTTACCTACAGTTATAAACATTCAATACAAACAGACACCGTAAACTTGGACTAAGCAGTTTGTCTACATAGCTATTTAAAACTGTGAGCTGAATTAACAACTGCTACTCTCATTGAAACTCGCTAACTTTTCAACACGGAGCAGAGATTCATTCTAGATCCAGGTTGGTGAAAAGAAGGGCAGATGTCCGCAAGTACAGACAAGAGCAGTTATTAAAATAATTCTGAGAAAAAACTCTGGATCCCATGTTAACTTTCCCCACAAAGGTCCAGTTCAAATGTTGAAATAATAAAACTGCCAGTACAATTGTCAACTACATTTGAAGTTTATCAGTGATTTAGTAATTTCCTAGAAATTAGGTTTTTAATCTAGCATCCAAATTAGGGGAAGTTTACTTAATTTTAATTTTTAATTATATTAAGAAATATATCAAATAGTATAATTCTTGTCTGATAAAATCATTAAAATGCCATATCAAACAGCAAGAACTTAAAAGATGTTTTTATTACCCATACTTTGTTAAAATGACTTTCTAAGCATCAGATTGTTTTGGTTTTTAAGTCAGGGATGGAAAAAGACAATGTATGATTCCATTCTTTTCTCCCTTTCTCTTTATCTGGGTTAAATGAAAACCATCCAGTCTCCCCAGCTTTAGCTGGGCCAGGGAATCAATGGGGTTCAAGTGCATGGGGTGTGCTATAGAGCGACTTGGGTGTGAGTCCCTGTCCCTAGCTCTGGGATCTTAAGCAAGTGACTTGGTCCTCTGGTCATTGAAAGCATCACACATTGTTAAGTGGTCCAGATAGGAAGCAATCATGATATTCAGCTTCAGGAGAATCTGTACATCTTTCTCGGGCCTCTCTTCCCTCCCTCTTCTCCTCTAAAGGGATCCTGTGTATCTGGATAGACTCTTCTTCAGCAAAGGCTGCACCCCTGCAGACCAGCAGCCTTTATGTGAACATCTCCTCACCACTCCCTGTATATTGCACGTACCTGAACAAGTCTTTTGGGTCTTGTTCTCTGCTTTGACCGGATATAATGACCTGAACACAAAACCTGGCTGGGGTGTAAGTACTAGAAATAAATTAACATGTGGCCACTCTAAGGATCACCTGTATTTTAACAGAAAACACTCATAATAATCCTAAACCTAAGGAAGTCTTCAAGGGGCCATTTCAGAAACCAGTAACATTAATTTGGAGGACTGAGGAAGCGGAGAAGGTATTTCAGAAACATGACAACCAAGACACAGAGGAAAAGAGGCGAGTGAACCACATTTGCAAACCCATACCTCTCAAAAATTAGTTTTATTTATTTCAGAGAGGAAGGGAGAGGGGGAGAAATTTAGAAACATCAATGATAAGAAAGAATCACTGATCAGCTGCCTCCTGCACATGCCCTACTGGGGATGAAGCCCACAACAGAGGCATGTGCCCTGACCAGGACTCCAACCATGACCTGTTGGTTCATAGGTGGACGCTCAACCACTGAGCCACACCAGCCAGGCTCACCCTTAACTCTTAACATTAAACTCTTACCTTCCTAACAGACATCTTACTCTCCGGTAAGTCTATAATTAAAGTTTCAGATATTGGTAAATAAGGCTATATTCGGATTCATAAAAGAATTAGTAAGGGATGAAAAACATCCTCAGCATAATCTCTGCTGTCTTGTTCAGAATGCCAGTCTTAATCACATAGGCTTCTGATTGCTAGCAATTAAAATCGCAGCTCCCTCTTCCCCTCATAGATGAAAGGCTTTGTGAAGAAGATCTGAAATTCGCCCCGTCAGATTACTGACAAGTGGCACTGAGCTGGTAAAGTAGTGTATTAATACTGATTACCCTGGTTAATAGTACTGTAAAAATTGGTTCAATGGAGCTTGCACATATTTTAAAGGAATAGTTCAGAGACATACTGGGCAGGATATAAAATTGGTTTATCTCATTCTATCACAAAGAGAAATTGTTGAAATTTATGAGTTAATGTGGAAGCTCAGCTTATTCCATTTGTAATCAATACATTCACTTAAATATGAAAATGTCTAATTAAATATACACCCACCCATCCCCTCTGTGTCAATCAGGAACCTTTAAGAAAAAAAATGCTCAAGGCTTAGGACAGACCCTCTTAATTTCAAACAGAGTCAGTCTTCCTCATGCACATGAGTATGTATTCAGTGTTATATCATTATCAGGAGAGTCAATATTGATTATGTTTCCAACATGACACGTCTTAGGAAAATATATGGTGTCAGGTGATAGCATCAATACCACAATCTCTTCTAAGAGCCAACAGTTTCAACACACAAATTGGTAAAGAGAATGTTCTCATATATAGCCCATTTTACCCCAATATCAACCCTAGAAGATCAGTAGCAAAGGGATTCACCATCCTCACCCCCAACCCCATTTTTATACCTAAAGGACTCTTCTCCTGAAGTTGTGTGGATCATCCAAATTTTCCAGCTAGTTAACACAAACCTAGGTTTCTCAGTCAATCTCTAGTCTGTCTACTAGAATACCTTATTAAAATGGCCCTTCAGAATAAGATTTAAGATACACGAAGTACTGAATGCAAACTCAAGCTTTACTAGGTACACTCAAGGAAGCCACTTGTTTTTGGCACTGCTTTTCATGTCACTATTATGAAGCAACAATCTGATGGGCAATGTTGACCTTGGAAGCCTGGATGGATCACAAATATTGCAAAAGTCTCTCCCTGCGTGCGATAGGTAGGTAGGTAGGTAGGTAGGTAGGTAGATAGATAGATAGGGAATGATTTCTCTTCATTATCTTCTTTTGTTTGGAAGATTCTCAAAATACATTATATATGTAATGATATCTCATGGAAACAAATGAGTTGTGGAGAGTTTTAAAAACTCCTAACAGTGGGCTTTTGGAAAGGAATCAAAAATAGCTTTGTAACAATAAAAAAAAAAAATGAGGCAGTTGTGCGCACAGCAGCCAAGCATTCCAGCTCTTGAGTTAGACACACATGGATTCCCATGCCAGCTCAATCACTGATTAATTAGCTGTGGGGCTTTGGGTAAGTCACTCGCCCTGTCTGAAGTCCAGCATCTTTATCTCTAAGATGGAGGTAATAATAATTAGTATCTCAATCACTAGATGAAAATTCATGTAAAGTACAGCCCTTCAGCTGCTGACTATTTGTTACCATAAATTGGAGCAATTTAGAAAGAGCTGCTTTGCAAAGTAGTGATCTCTCTGATACAAGAAATCTTCTACCAACCCTGGAAAGAGCTGTTGAAAAACATCATGAGAGGAATTCTTGGCACTGGGCAGGAGGTTGTTCTAGTTGGTTTCTAAAGACCTTGGTATTCTTGGAAATCTATAACTATCCCGAAGGTCTCTTCTGCCCCTTGGCTAAGTTTAACCAACCTTTCCTGAGTTCCAAACACTGGGCATGAAAACATTAACAAGAATCAGTCCTTGCCCTTGAGGGACTCAGATCAATGGGGAAGAGAGAAACACATAATTTCAAGCTCACGTGGTATATGAGTGACACACGCTCTACGAACTTCGGGTTCAGGAAGAACCCTCTTCAAGGCTGAATTCTGCTATATACCCAGAGGACCTCTGTGCCCAGCTAAAGACTCCATCCTTAACTCTGAAATCTTATAAAAAGACACACACATCCCTCAGGCTGAAGTATGAAGGATGGGTTTCATGGTCACAACACTGGGAGCAAAAAGGCCAGTTCACCACTGCAAAACACTGATAGCTCAATTGGTGTTTCTTTTCAGATTTAACCCATTGGAATAATTATTCACTGTGCATACATTTTGGGACATCCTATATATGTGTGTTTGATAAATTATTTTGTCTTAATTTTCCAAAATATTAAAAATATTTGAAGAGGATAATTCCGTGATGAGTTTTTAAAATTGAGCCTACCTAAGACAAATTTGAAAAGAAAAGAATCAAAAACTTTTCATGGCTTTATGATTCAAGTTCCCCTACCATTCTAGTGCTAAAAAGTATTGGCTGCTTAAAAAAAAAAAAAATGGGCTGCAGCTTGCTCAGGTTGTGATAAATTTAAATTCTACACTTATGTATTCTTTTCTTCTAGCCTTCTCTCAAGCCAGTACTTGTGTACTATATGTACTTTTGTTCACATTGAATATACATTAAATTTTTCATTTCCATTTTGGCAAACTAAATGTGGCAAATGTATGCTTCTCAAGCCTTTATCATCAAACCTGGATAATTCCCATGTTTTACGTGCAGAGTATTGAGAGTTCAAAGAAGCAAGTAGATTTGGAATATTATGATGCATCCAATAGAATGAATGAAATGGTTACTAGTATAACATTTTTTTTTCAAAGTGCCTCTGAATAGACTTGCCTCTGTTTTCTGAAACATCTTCTACAGCATTAAAAACATAATTGAGCAGAATATGATTACATGGAACAAAATTACATTCAAAGGCAGAAGTAAAATGCATTTTAAAATCTCAGTTGAGGAGAATACATTTGCAACACTTAATGTAGTGCATCCCCTGTATGGCTGCATTGCTTACGCAGCAGAAAAGCAAGCCAGTCCGCCTGCGCTCACCTCCGCGCCGTGCCTGCCTTTTGCAGGTGCGCCTCAAGGACTTCTCCCTCTTACTCTTTGAATCATCTCGCAGACACTAATGAGCATCGCTCTTCAGCGTTAATTATTGGCCCCTGACAAGTCAACATAATAGGAATCAGCTTAACCAAGCATAGTCCCCAGTGACATGTTCAATTACTCAGGTTGTACTGCTCCCGGAGAGGTCTGAGGGGTTGCTAATTTAACACTGTCAAAAAAATAAACACAGGTATCACTTACAGTTTATCTTTTGACCTTTATGTCACCAAATCTAACAGGATGTGCTTCTCCCCCCGCGCGCCCCCCTCCCCCGCCTTCCGGAAAGGATTTGTAGATTAAGTGTGCTACAAGGCCTTTCCAAAAAATTAAAGAATCTGTCTGCCATCCACACTGGTGTATGAAGTTACATAATGTACTTTATAAATCTGAAAATTCTGGAATCTCTGGAGGGAGTTATTTAATCTCCCTTTAAATAACAAAGATATTATCTGATCTGCTGTCTGCTCCTACCATTTTATCTGTTCACATCAGAAGAAAATAATCGTGCTGCCTTTCGCAAAGACTCTTTCTCATGAGTGTGTAACAGATGAATGTTAAACTAAGAATTTTAAACGGATTTTTCAGCCGCAGGTGACACAGCTCACTGCACTACTTCCCTTTCTCGGGGTGTGGAAATCCATTGGGATTTTTAATTCCCAATTGATTCCCAACTGCAGTACAGTACCTTTGTAGTAAGTTGGCTCAAGATAACCAACAAACCATACTGTGATTGAGCTATACCATTAACACTCTTTGTTTGATTTTTGTAAAAGTTTGTTTTTTACCATAATTGTTCCCATTGGTTCTTATAAAGTTTGAATTCTACCGTTTACACCATCCACTGAAGGTACACTGTGTGTCAGCATTCTTTGTTTTCTTCAAAGAACTCTCACCTTCAAACTTTATCCTGGCAATATCCAGAGTGGAACGCCCACCCAAGAAATGACTAATTAAACTTGTCCTAGTGCAAGGGTCACAGGCTACATCATCTTGAGAATGCTGAAACGTAAGAATGTATCACCACCTCATCGGGAAATAAGCTGTCCTAGGGAATAAGAAGTTTTACAATTGGGTCAGGTCTACTGCAAAAGGAAGTCAAAGCATGTGTCTGGATACTAGTGGGACAATTCTAACGCTATATTAAAAACTTATTTTTAAATAATGCAAAAATTATATATTCTCTATAATATCATTATAGTTAAGTAAATATCTTTCCAAAAATACTTGTCTTTTAAAAAGATATTAGGGGCGGGGACTTTGTATATTTCATCTTTTTTTAAATTTATCTTAATTGTTCAAGTATTACAGATGTCCCATCTTATTCCCCATTGACCTCTGGGCCTTTGTATATTTGTAATCACAATGCCCAGGTCTGTGTCTGGCTCATGTAGAGTAAATGCTTTAAAACAGTTTGTTAAAATGATAAAGGAATGAATAAACAAATGGCATCCATATTCCTAATGTTTAACTCGCTATAAATAGATGTGTGCGGCAATTCTTGAAAAAGTAGTTCATATTTCTTCCTTTATTACTTATGCTTAACACACTAACATGAAATTTAGGCTGGTGTGCTGTTAAAAACTCTTCTAGAGTAGAAAACCATTTCTGCTGCTTATAGTTTGTGATAGTACATGTGGTTTTGCAATATTCTACTTTCCTCTTTAATATGAAGGTGGCTTTTATACTAGTAAGTAAATAGCAATAAATAAGTAAACAGACAAACTGTTTATTTAGGAGACTGTAAATATCACTACACATATTAACTAGCTTAATTTTCAACTCCATTTATTTTTTAGGTTAAAATCCTGTGATGATAGGTGTTTCTAATATTCAGAAACTGCCTGCTTGTCCTCATTTTCACAGCAGCATACGTGTCAGTAAATTTATGTTAGAATTATCGAATCCTTCAACAAAGAAGAGCTGAAATTTGGAAGACAGTAATCTATTATTCAGTATAGATTGTAAATGGGGAATAGTTTGGGTTCATGATCTTCCCATACAATTTATTATTTTAATAAAACTATTATCAATTTCTAAAATTATAGGCTTTGTTAATCTCTTAGTGCTATTCCTACAATCCTCAATTTATTTGCATAGTACATTTAGAAAAACATTTTTAACTTAACAAAAACAATTCTAATATTGTGAAATGTTTAACAGGATGGGATATTAGCAAACATTTCCATGAGTGTGTGTTTATATGCTATTTCTCCCTCACTAATCTAATTCCTCAAAAGCATTTTTAAAGTTAATGCAAAGCAAAAAAATGAAGGGAAATCGGTAAAACTGGCTCAGCATTCCTACTCATTAATAAATAATAGGAGACTGTTTTTTTCTTCCTCTTAAAAAGCCCTCAGAGCAGACTTAAAGGCGGAGGCTCACCTGTCTTTAAGGGGAGCTTTTTAAAATGACAGAACAGCCAGCCATCCCAGCCCCACCTGGACCTCCCTTCAAACCCAATTTACCTAAATAGGAGGGTATTTCACAGCCCTGAATCCAATGACCACGCCTGCCCTAGAACCAATCTTACTCCAAAAATATGATAAAACAACGAGCAAAATAAAATGACTGATTTCAGGGGACAAAACCGAGCTGCGCTTCATTTTCAAATTTTAACCTGCGATGCCTTTACAAGGTCTATGCGCAGAAGAAGCCACGCATCCTGGCAAATGAGGGCTGTCATGCTGTCTCCAGTGGAAGATCCCCATCAGTTTAACAGCACACCCCTCACTGTCCGGTCCAACGGGAGATTTGTCAATGTAATAATAGAAGCAGAAATAAATGAACAGAGCGGAGGCCAAAAAGAAGAGATAAGTCTTCCAAAGAGATTAGCAAAGGAGGCAGGTCCGCGGAGCTCGGAGATTAGGGGCCGGTGCTCCAGATGGCACGGGTTCAGAGAAGGCCCTTTGAGAGGTGTGACAGTGTGAAGAGAGACACGGAGGCCCAGGGGGAGGCGAGGAGAGGGACAAAGGAAGGAACAGGGAGCCCGAGACCAGTTGGATAATGAGCACGAATGAAACAGGGCAAAGGGGCGAAAGTAAATGGTGCTGCCTCAAACACTGAGGTATTCTTCCTCCACTCTGTGGTCACAGATACCTTCCTATCTCTTTCCGAATTATCTTTGGGAGTCTAATTCCCTGAACACCCACACCCTAGGGGCTATTCACTGTCAGAGGCAAACACAATATAACAGGCACCTAACAATCACTGAGTTTTCAGAGGTAAGCCTCTACCGAATGGATGATTCCGAACAATTTAGTTAAAAATTACACTTAGTTTCTGGGCTTCTGGTCCCCTCTCCGCTAACTTTGTTATAACTTTCAGTAAAATACTTACTAGAATTTCAATTAGAGTCTTCATTACCAGGCTACATATTCCAAATGTAAGAGTAGACAGGGTGAATGAAACATTATTTTGACTTTTATGCCCCTCACCTCAAGCTGATACGTTCTCTTCAGACAAATGTGGAGACTGGATAGGACATGCAATTACATAAATCAACCTACAGTCAGGTGGGCGGGGCTTAAATCAATCACATACGCTAACCAGTAGCCAGCACACCGACGGATAACACCTGTGCTGAAAATGATGCTGAAGCTATCACAGAACTTTAAAGAGTAAGTGTGATTTCAATACAGTCCAACTACTCTATGTGCTGACCTCAAGAGAGATGGTAAAAGTTTAACCATTCCAAGACAAAACACCCAGTATATTGGCAACCTCTGGGTATCAAGGTTCATGTTGGCAACTGTCCCTTCCTTAAAAAGGTTTTGAATTTGTCTTTTGGATAATGAGGCCTTTGGAAAAACTACACATGGACAAAATATTCTTTATAACAAAAACTGGTTTCAGGGTATATTTTTTTTTTTCTGAACGGTTGCTTTGAAAACCATGATCTTCTAAATTCCCTTTTTTTTTTACTGACATAAATAGCCTCTTTAAATTGACTATTACTGCTCCTACAATGCGTCCATATCCAGCTAGTAGGATTGACCCTTGCTACAAATCCTGGTGTGACCTGTACAGTTCTCAAAAATCAAGGTCCTTTCGTTGAAAATCAATCTCCTTTACTTATTCTGTGTCCTTCTGATGTTCAGATGGTGCACTGTGACCACATCTGTCTAAGAGGATGGCGACTGTCATGCCTGTGCCAATACATGGGCCTGTGTTCTTTCCCAAACAGACTGTGTGTTTCTCAAGGCAAGAAGCACATCCCATTGTTATTTATTCCTAATATTTTTTGGGTCCTTTATACACAAACAAACTCAGAAAATTGGGCAACCTCATTAATTTGGGAAATCGCTCTAGGATCTCTGGAAATTCAATCATGTTTAGTCGCATTTCCTAGTTTTTACAATGCTAAGTATGCCTATCTGCCATATCTCTAAGCTGCCTATGTTTGTCCTAGCATCTTTGATCCCAGCTCATCAAACATCAGCCCATGCAAAGAACAGGTTCAGTGCTGGAGATTATTGGCCACTTAAGACCCTATCTCCCGGAGGCCAGGGGATTGTCAAGGGCAGGGGGAAAAAAGGAGACATATGTAATACCCTTTGTAATACTTTAAGCAATAATAAAAAATAATAATAATTTTTTTAAAAAAGACCCTATCTCCCATCTTCGTGTGTCCCAAACTCACAGGATGATGATGAATGACCACACTCAAACTTTCTCCCTCCCCGCAACAAAGGTAAATGCCTACACCGCATCCAAGAAGATGAGCAAACAGGACCCTTGAATGGCGAATGCTTTTACCATTCCCCACCCCTATTGTCTCCCTTCAGCAAAGAGTTGAGAAGAATAATATATTTCTAAGGATTTTTTTTGTTTGTCAATGACACTAAGACTCCTAAAAGCATTACTTCTAAATTCTAGTGTAACAGTAATTATGGTGCAGTTAAGAAGCGATGTTTTCTTAAGAAAAATCTAACACTGGGATTCAAGTAACCAGATTCCTGATAATGAGGGCAAACCTAAACTCAATTCAAAAAACCGATAGAAAGGAATAAGTTTGCCCTGACACAAATAAAAGGTTGTGTTTTATGCTTAAACTTACTGAGATACAGCCTATGACCAGAAATAAAATGGACACCTGATGGTAAACAACATTAGAGTAAAGCTGCCTCGCAGTCTGGGAGTCCTCAGGGGATGTCCGACTGACGGCTTAGGTCCGCTCCCCACCACTGTGAGCCCTGCTTCTGGCTGAGCAGCACTCCCCCTGTGGGAGTGCACTGACCACCAGGGGGCAGCTCCTGCATTGAGCATCTGCCCCCTGGTGGTCAGTGCACATCACAGTGACCGGTCATTCTGCCATTCGGTTGATTTGCATATTAGCCTTTTATTATATAGGACAGAAATCAGAAAACAAGTAAGGAGGGAAACAGTGGCAGGTCCATCTTCATTTCACCTCTCCCATAGAAAGAGCAAACTAGACCCAAGACCAGAGCCTGAGCCACTCAGGCCCCCTGGCACCAGCCTTACATGGAATCCAAGGTGAAATCTGGGTAGAAGGAATTGTGTTTCTCAGTGCTCCCCAGTATATTGCTCAGTGCCTCAAAGTATTTAGCAATTAAGTATGAGAAAAGACACTCCTGGTAGCATAAGATTCACTTTGTGGATTTATATTCTCCCCTTATCGGCCTGCACTTAATCACTGCCTTTTTTCATCATCTGCTCAGTGGGGTTCTGTACTATTATGATTTTTCAAATCCACAATTACAATTATATTTCTGTAACAGCTTTGTGATGAATTGCATGTGCTTTTAGGGTTATCAAATTAGTTAGAATCAAACCTGCTAGATATATGAAAGCACTGTACTAATGATAAGACAATTGCTATAACTAGATACGATAAAAAAAATCTTTGGGATGCTAACATGGTATATATTTTTAAGACAAAGGATGGGGAGGTAAAATTTAAAACCAATTACTTTTACAAAGACTACATAAAGATTTCATTTGTAAGGATAACATTCCTGCCAGAATATTTGTGGTCTTCAGTTGCCCTTAAAGGGACTTCAGCATTATTTAAAATATACCCAAGTTTTAAAATCTACTAAACACTAAAAAATCAAAACAAAACAAAACAAAAAACAAACCCTTAAGATAAAGCCTGCTGTCTTACTCCTTAATGTTAATGCTTCAGCATTACAAAATATATTAATATTTATGTATGACAAAATCCATTTGAAAATCGTATGAAGATGTTTTCGTCATTTATTCTCCCCAGTATATTAATATGGATAAAAATGCCTATTTATTATCATCCATGGCTGCTGTCGGCATATCAATATGCTACTGAGCAGCACTTGAAATACTGATACAAAAGCGAGAGTGTGTCATTCATTGGCCTTCTAAAACAAGCTTTTAACATTTTAAATCTAGGTATTCATCGTCATATGGCATTATTACTTGGATAACACTAAATTCATAAAGTGTCGATTCCAGGGCTAAAATAAGAACTAAGTAGGTGTGAGCTCATTCTGATTGATTCCTAGGTCTCACACACCACGTATATTTTATGCTTATTAGCCTTGAATGTTCACATACACAAAAGCGAATAACTAGCAATAGAGCAGGAATTATCTCCACCTAGTTTACTACTAAATGCCCAATGCCCAGTCTTAGGCCTTGCTCTTAGTTTAACAGGCACTGATATGTGTATATTGAGTGTGTGAATGAACACAGCTTCAACATCTTTGAGGCCAAATGTGGGTATTATTTTTAGGGTGATGCAGAGTTTACAAATAAAATTTGGCATCAAGTTTCCAAACACTTATAAAGGAAAAATTCAAACTCCTGTAAAATCTTAGAGTTGCATTTTAAATGCATTTTCCCCATATGCATATCTTTAGTATGAAAATGAACCCCCCAATTTTTGATTCTAATAATGGCCAGTGATGAGTGAGTTGGTCTTTTAATATTTTCCCATAATTCCTTCAGTGACATAAATGTGTGAATGTGAACCTTCATCTTGACCGTCTGGGAGGCACCAGGAAACTGGGACATCCAAAGCACAAAAATGAGTCACTGGCATTTTAAGAGAATTTAAAGATAGCTCTCTGCTCCATCCGTCTACTTTCATGCTGCTGTCTATTAATCTTTTTTTTTTTTAGACTAGAATAAAAGTAACGTCAACATTAAGGATCAAATAATTTCCCAAAGATAGAAAAAGGGTTATTGTGGGCATTCAGAGTCTAAAATGGCTCCTTCCCCAAACTATAAAATGGGTCAGGAAAGTACAAGCCCTCCAATCGGCGATCTACATTAAGCCTGACCAAGAAGCAATCCACGGAGAAAGATTTTACTTAAGAGTCCTCACAACATTAATGAGGCAGAGGAACCTTTGCTGACTAAAGCCAGAAGTTAGCCGAGAAGAGAAACAAAGACTGTTTTCATAAAATCATAACAACCACGTTGCTAAGGTGGAAAGGGGCCGTTTAAAGATCTAGGTTACTTTGTGCTTTGAACTATTTGGAACATTCCAGGGAATTGGTGCTAAATCCATTTTAGGGAAGTCCCCAGTACAAAATTACAGGCACTGTGAGAAAAGTTAAAAGAAATGAGGACGACTGTTGAAGTGGGTAAAATAACCTGTACTCTGGCGTGAACCGCCGTTAGGTTTTCAAGTTTACTTTTTTCAACTCTCGGAAGACTCGGGGGCCTTTCAGAAACTAGACGGGACCAGTGCCTCCCCGGGCTCTGCATGCTTACGCTTTCACAATGCTACCTGGCAGCAGGGCAGCATGGGGAGGGCACAGATAGGGACTGTCACTCCCTTTCTGACTGCTGAAGTAGGAAGGACCATCACTTTGGCACAAAATAAGTCTCTGCTGAATGGTAACACCAAGGGGGGAAAACACACAGGAGAGAAAAAGACAGCTTAAATGCAGAAAGCTCTCTTCAGGAGGTAAAGAAAAAGGGATCCAACCCTCCTGACCCTTTCAACATTCACATTCTCTGCCCTCCTTACCTCTAACGCACTTACTAAAACGCAAGGCACAAAAGTCACAGCTTTATTTTCCTAAAGACAGAAGTAACATTAACATGAATCATGGATTAGGGCCACGGTTACTTTGAACGAACACAACCCTTTCTGTCTGAACGTTTCAAAAACATTTCGTAATCGCAAGCTGTGTGGTGCAAAGTGGGGTAAGTGTGAATGCTACACCTCGTTCTGAAATGCTGATCCCTTGCTGTGGACACTTAACCGAATATGGACCCATGTTCTGATCACTTGGATGCATGGCTTACTTTCCCGAACAGGCTAGTTCCCTATCAGAAGGAAAGTGGTGTGTTGCTTTCTCAGTGTCCTTAATCTTGTTCTTATGTCCCCCCTCAATTGTTGTAGAACTCCAGCAGGGGGAAAAAAGTGCAATTTGGGGGGCCTATTGCAAAAGCAAATACAAATTAAGCAATGGAAATATAATTTCCCCCCTGGTGACCTTTAGAGTAGAATGCATTAAATAAAACCTGCTAAACAGAGGCGGATGCCATGAATAACTTCTAAAGATCCTTTCATACACAATACGTATCTTTAAGCTACTGGCTCAAATCACCCACAGCTACGAACGCAAGCAAGAAAACAATAAAAAGTACCTAACCTGTTGGATCACCAGGAACAACACTGCCAAGCACGAAAAACCTACACCCGCATCTCAAAAGTGAGTCTTCCAGGGCCAGGCAATCGAACACCTGGAAGTAATGGCCCTTCCCCGAGTGCGAAAGGGAGGCCAAGGGCCTGAATCCCGGGGAGCCCTGAACCAACACATCCAAACATAGTTCCCAAAACTTAATTCCAAAAAAGCTTTCCATTTCCCTGGTGCTTGAATCAATGCTCTCTGAGTAACAAGCTCTGACAATACAAGAAGACTGTATAGGGCAGATGACAAATAAAGAAATAAAGCGCTCCCAGAAGGGAAGTATGAGAAGGCATTTTTTTTTTTTTTTTGCAGGCAGGTATAATTCGTGCTCTTAACATGACGATTTTAAAATGTAGCTCAATGATATTGAAAATAAAAATCCTAACTCAGCAGAACCATTTCATAGTATTTACATAAACCAGGGGCACCACTCCTATACTTCCACCCTCTCCACATTCCCTTTATTCCCAGTCTTCTGACGGATAAAAAGCAAAACAGCTGTTTACTTTTGTCATTTTAAAGTATTTTTTTTCACCGTTAAAAAAAAGTTTCTTATTAAAAAGCAACACCCCTTTTCAGTTTTGGTGCTTAATACAAGTCTGTAGCTAGTCTTTATGTCAAGCGTTATTCCCTCTTCCCTTTCTCTAAAAAGAACTGAAACTCAACTCGGTCAAGTCAGTGTGACTGCCAAAAAATGCTTAACCAATGCTAAACTGCAGTTTTCATAAGGAAAAAATAAAAAATCGGGGTGGGGTGGAGTTTTAGGAACATGATTGACTGAAAACAACTTTCTGTATTCAGGACTAAAATATATTTTCAATTTTATTTCAAGTACAAGGCAGAGCACCGATAAGAAAATATAGTTCTTCAATTCCCAAACTATAGAATGTACTCGCTTAAAAAAAAAATGAAAAGAGAAAAGGAGTAGTGTTTCAAAGGTGGAGAGGAGATATATAATTTATCTACCCCCCTAGGACAGTACCAGCATAAACAGCAAAGGAATTCCTACAGTCCCTGTGGGTGTGTGCGCACGCATGTGTGCACGTGTGGGTGCGTGTACTTTCTCTCTCTTTTCATTAGTTTTATTAGATTGGTTAGGATTTACATTAAAGGTTGCTGATCACCTAAGGCAAAGAGCAGGATCAAATAGATTCAATGAAAAACGACCAGCCTCAACAAGCACCGCACAAAATGTGGATTATGCGAGCGATACTCCTGTCTGCTGTCCGGACAGACTGTATCCATGAGCGATGACTTGGATAATTCCTAGAAAAATAAAAGAATAGCAACTATAACCCACCCAACAAATACTAATCGCTAAACAGAACTGGGAGTCCTGGGAAGGCAGACAGGGAGCCTTTGGGAAGTGGGAAGTGGAGGGTGAGGATGTGTGTTGGGAGATTCCCGCCTGGGTTCTGTTGTGGGGCTTTCTTACTCAGCGCAGGAAAGGCAACTTGACACTGGTTTCTGTAACCGACCTGGCCCGGCAGGATTTCTCTCGCACGCCCTGCACAAAAGACTAACCCCTTACAAAGTACTTATTTCAGATTTACCTCAAAGTTGAGTGAATTGCGGCCAGGGAACTGCACTGAAAACATAATATAAAGTCTCCTCTGCTAATCACTAAACCGGTGCTTTCGTTAGAAGGGAGGGGAATTAAAACTTTGTACTGTTTCCTTCCCTCTTATGCAAATAAGAAAGAAAGAAAGAAAGAAAGAAAGAAAGAAAGAAAGAAAGAAAGAAAGAAAGAAAGAAAGAAAGAAAGAAAGGACACTCAAGAAGAAATTTAAAAAGAAAGGATACACCCTTTGTTCTTTAATTTACATGGAAAATCTTAGACTTCAAAGTGGCTCATACCCGCTGATTTTAACAACTTAAATCTCTGGGAGCTGACCGCATTATTTTTCACTTGTATTCACAGGCCCTCCTGTCTTTGGCGCACTCACTTTAAGTCCCCTAACTGTCATAAGGCTTAAACTCCAGCTGAGGTATTAGGTGTTATGATAACCCACGCAATGATAATGGGTATTTCTGGAATATGCGTCTCCTAGGGGAACCCCATGCAATCTTGGGTCTATTCAGCATTGCCAGAGGTAAAACATACTTGAGAACCGGCAAAAACAGTTACCAAGAAATCTCCTGCTTTTACCACCACTGGGGGTGAGGAGGAGGTACACTTTCCTATATTCAGTTGCACAGCCTCTTATGCTCCACAGAATTCTCGAGAGAACTGGAAGCGCCCTAAACATTGTTCAGTTCTTGCAGAAAACTCACTCTTGTCACCACTGTTTATGAACTGGGCCTGCCAGTATTGCCAAGGGGCCCAGGAATTTATGTAAAATTACACTTTGTGCTGTCACGAATAAGAGAGAAAAATATCAGTGATTAAATAAGACTATGAAATATATTACTTGAATTTACCATAAAGACACACTATGCTTTTCTTGACTCAACTACAGTAAATCTTCACTTAACATTGTCCATAGGTTCTGTGACTTTAAACAAAGGGACATTTAGCAAAACCAGTATTACCACAGACTAACAGATACACAGGAGTTAAGTTCCTACAGCATCTCATCAATGCTAAAAGGAAACAAGATTGAACGAAATGACATTATTTGAGGACCTACTGTGTGCACATTGAAAAGATGATATGCTAGTTTTCACTAGGTATATTTTAAACCCTATAATTAAATGTTTTTAACACTTTATTTTTTATGATTTGGTCATTTGGCTACACCTGTATTTTTTCTTCCCTCTATCAAATATGCAAAAATTGTGCAATATGTTGCTGATAGGGGAAACAACATTAAAAACAAATAAACAATAGATCTTGATGACACAAGTCTACCTACACAAAAGTTTGAAGCAAAACTCCATTAGGACTTTGTCGGTTTATACAGTGAGAACTGACAATTTGTTTCATGTGACTGGACAAGATGGTGACAGATGGCTTTGGGAAGCTTGAAAATAACTAGTGTATGTTTAAACAGCTGATCGTGCCCATTGCACACACCGGATGGCCCATCCATTATTCCTTTCCAGTTTTGGGTGCCAAAATGCTGGGTTTGCGCAAGCCCCTCACCATGTTCGCACCCAAGATTCCCATCGATTTCTGTCCATTCCTGAAGCAAACTTGGATGAGAGGCGCTTGCTCAGCCACAGCGAAGGGTCACAATCCATGATTGCTTTGATAGCTTTGTGCTTTCCAGGAAGGCTATTTCTGTCCACACATCCATAGCCCGCTTGTGAATGGGCACTCCCCCCGACGTTACTGTTACAGGTTTCTAAATAATGGCACATACCCTCGCATGTTGAGAGGAGGGTCAGATAAAAGACTAACGTTTCTTTACACTCTAACTCTGTACTATATAAATAGGAGTTTCTAATAAACATCCAGGTTTCCAGAAGACAGCTGAATGAGAGGGGAGTGTGTAGGGAAAAATAACTTTTAACACGTGATTGCCACAGGAATAGAAGAGGCTACTAGGCACACATGGAACTCCTAGCTGGGCTTGTCATTTTTAAAAAATCCTGATCTTCATTCACTGTTAAAATGCCAGTGAGAGCCCTGACCAGTTTGGCTCAATGGATAGAGCGTCGGCCTGCGGACTGAAAGGTCCCAGGTTCGATTCCAGTCAAGGGCATGTACCTGGGTTGCAGGCACATCCCCAGTGGGGAGTGTGCAGGAGGCAGCTTAATTGATGTTTCTCTCTCATCGATGTTTCTAGCTCTCTATCCCTCTCCCTTCCTCTCTGTGAAAAATAAATAAAATATATTTTAAAAAAATAAATAAAATAAATAAAATGCCA